>NC_026004.2:81248069-81377819 GCF_000442705.2 Elaeis guineensis | reverse complement strand
CGGGTCCACTCCACTATCCTTCGCCACAAACTCCTCCTGACCATGGGCAGCCCACTGCCAGATGGTTACAAACATCACTATCAGTCTATTGCTCCTCCGCCTATAAAAGGGGGACCCCAGATACGTTATTCCCTAAGCTCTATTTTCTATCCCAAAACTCTGCTAAAATTTCTATTTGAGCACTCCATTCTTTTTGAGGTAGAGAACTGACTTGAGCGTTGGAGGGTCTTGCCGGAGCAACCCCACCTCCAGTTTAGACTTCTTTGCAGTGTCTCGATGGCGACTGCGACTCTCTCGACTCCAGCTTTCCGGCGCAAGCAGATTTTGCACCAACAGGATTGGCGCTAGAGGAAGGGCTGAACCTTCGCAATACCCTTGTTCTTAAAGGAGCGCTAAACGGGATTGCCCCCGAGCATCTTTTTCGGCGCCCTCTCCTCCTCCTCCACTGGTCTTTGCCCGATGCTCCCGTAAGGTGTCCACACGGCGATCCACGGCCTTCGCGGCCAGATCTCAGGCTCCGGCCTCACCTCCAGTCTCCCAGCCTCTACCTCCTGCTCCGGCAATGGTGATTGGCACAGCAATTCGACCTACTGGCGCAGCAGGTCAAAGGCCTCACTGAAGCTGTGCAGGCCATGCAACAGCAGCAGCAGCCGCAGGCATCAGTGCGCCTGGAAAAAGTGTCACCAGAACATCAGAATCCGACGACGGGGCGGGCACTTGGGCCGGCCGCCCCATCTTTCCTGGGGAGACAAACCCGAGGTGGAGAGCCCTCAATCAGACCATGACTCCACCCTTGGGAGATCTCTTCCCCCATTCTGTCAGAGGACCCTCGAGACCCGTAGTCGTGAGGATTTTCGGATCGGAGGCTCCAAGAAATAAACCGACGGATCGAAGAACTCCGCCACGCTCCTCCCGCTTATGGTGAGGATATTTGTACTGACCCCTCCTTTTCTCAAATGATCATGCAGGAATCGATCCCGCCAAACTTCAAGCTCCCCCAGTTTGAAAGCTACGATGGTACTTCAGACCGGATCGATCATCTAGAGGCCTTCCGGACGATGATGCTGCTTCACGGTGCACCCGACGCCATTCTGTGCCGAGCATTCCCATCCACCTTGAAGGGAGTGATGAGAAACTGGTACTCGGTGCTTGAAGTCGGGTACCATCTTTCCTTCGATCAGACGAGCCATCAATTTGTGGCCCATTTCGTCAGCAGCCGCACCCCCGGAAGGGTTCGGAGTCCCTCATCAATATCAAGCAGAAGGAGGGGGAGTCCATTCGGGCCTACATCAACCGTTTCAATGTCGCAGCACTGGAGGTCTGAAATTTAGACCAATCGGTAGCAATGGTCGCTCTGAAGGGTGGCCTTCAGAAGAATGACCTTTTGTTCTCCCTGGAGAAGAAGTACCCCAGGGATTTTGCTGATTTGTTGGCTCGGGCTGAAGGGTACGCCCGAGCGGAAGAAGCCTTCAAAATGAAGGATGAGGAGACCGTGAGAGAGCGGCAGGCGGGAGACTTGAGTAAGCCCGCAGTCGAAAAGGACTGAGAGAAGCTCAACCACTTCTCGAACCCCTCTTGGGCACAAGCGTGTCCATACTCCTCCCGGGCACGTAGGCAGAGAAGTTCGGATCGTAGGATTCGGTGGGGTTCTCCACCTGGAAAATTTGCAACTACGGCCCCTCAATGCCTCGAAGACCCAGGTACTGATGGAGGTCAGGAGCAGCTCCCTAGGTCGGAGAGGATGCGCACACACTTCGAGAAGTGCAACCCCAATAAGTTTTATCTCTACCATCGCGACCACGATCACGACACGGAGGAATGCATCTAGCTCTGAGACGAGATCGAGGAACTCATCCAGCGAGGTCGACTCGATAGGTTCATTCGGTGCCGACCTGAGGGTAGAGAAGATCGGCCAAGGGCCCTGCCGCAACCTGAACCGCCAAGGAGGGAGGAGCAGCCCAGAGATCGACCTCCGATCGGGACCATCGACTCTATCACCGGAGGGCCTCAAGGAGGAGCAGACCTTCCGCGACCATGGAACTCGAGAAACCTGTAAATGTACTACTCACGACTTTGCTTTGAATCAAAATTCCTTTCGACTTTGCATGTCTTTCCCTTTTGGCATGGATTTGTTACGATTGGGGACGACCCCTTCAAAACAATTAAAATAAGGTCATGTTAGGAACAGGAGGAGAACCTCATCCTAACATGAGCAAAATGAAAGTCTGATTATTCTAAGATCGGACCAGGAGAGAGGCCCATATAACGGCCCTCGAGTGCCCCAAGGTCATGTTAGGAACAGGAGGAGAACCTCATCCTAACATGAGCAAAATGAAAGTCCGATTATTCTAAGATCAGACTGGGGAGAGGCCCATATAACGGCCCTTGAGTGCCCCCATGGTCATGTTAGGAACAGGATGAGAACCTCATCCTAACATGAGCAAAATGAAAGTCCGATTATTTTAAGATCGGATCCGGGGAGAGGCCCATATAACGGCCCTTGAGTGCCCCCAGGGCCACGTTAGGGACAGGAGGAGAACCTCACCCTAACTTAGGTAAAGTCAAAGGCCTGATTCTTTTAGATCAGATGGGGGAGAGGCCCTACAACGCCCTTATGCGCCCCCCAGCCATGTTAGGACAGGAGGAGAACCTCGTCCTAACACGAGCAAAGTCAAAGGCCTGATTCTTTTAGACCGGATGGGGGAGAGGCCCTACAAACGCCCTTATGCACCCCCACAGCCATGTTAGGGACAGGAGGAGAACCTCGCCCTAACACAAGCAAAGTCAAAGGCCCGGTTCTTTTAGATCGGATGGGGAGAGAGGTCCTACAATGCCCTTATGCACCCCCACAGCCATGTTAGGGACAGGAGAGAACCTCGCCCTAACATGAGCAAGTCAAAGGCTCGTTCTCTTAATCGAATGGGGGGAGAGGCCGAACAGCACCCACATGCGCCCCCACAGCCATGTTAGGGACAGAGGAGAACCTTACCCTAACATGAGCAAAGTCGAAGGCCCGGTTCTTTTAGACCGGGTGGGAGAGAGCCCTTGCAACGACCCTTATGTGCCCCCACAGCCCCGTTGGGTACAGGATGAGAACCTCATCCTAACCTGAGCTGAGATCGACTATGTCAAGAATAGAAGGAGAACCTCATCCCGACTATGACAAAAACTCGACCGCCCAACAAAATTGGATAAAGGGAAAAGTCTCCTCAATGGCACCTCTACACTTCTATGCGACCCCACAAAAAGCAAGGGGAGGACCTCACTCGAAAAAAGAGGAGAAAAGTTAAAAAGGAAAGCGACGAATTACATCGGCTACAGATGAAAAAACAAACCACACCAAAGACCTAGGGAGCCTGTCTCAACAAAGACGGGAAGGCTCTCGACATAGGTCAGAAAAATAATGACCCCTTCGAGGTAATGTGGAGATCAGACCATCGAGCTCGAGCCTACGGTCATGGACGATAAGAAAAGCAAATCAGCGTGGCGATGACTGGGCACCTCCAAAAGACATGAACATCGAACAAGTCAAAAGACAAAAGAAGTTCGACGGGCGACAATTTAATACAATACGTGGGTGAGGTAACACAAAATCCCTTTTTCATTCCATTTGCGACATATACACCATGAAGCCCAGAGGGCCAAAGGAAGAAAGGCAAACCACAAGAACAAAACAAAACAACAAAAGAGAAAATGTATGCATGGAAAGATGGAAGGCCAAAAGAGCCCTAGGGAAGCTTTGCTCCTTCCGATCTCGAATTATCTGCTTCACCCTTTATCCAGGACAGCTTCAGATTTTCAACTTCTTTCTTCTAGCTCTCTCTTTTTTAGCAGCACGTCCTGGAGCGCCCGACGGAGTCGCTGGCTTTCGTTCTCCACCTCTCGATGCCTCTTTCTCAGGACCTCAGATTCCACCTTCGCATCCTTGATGGCCTGCTGCTCACATGCTAGCTGGATCTTCAATTGCTGCAGCTCGGCCGTCCTCCCCCCAAGGGTGATAGAAAGCTCTTCTGCAGTTCTTCTCAGGGATTGGAGTTCGCT
The DNA here is from genome assembly GCF_000442705.2 of Elaeis guineensis. Classification (NCBI taxonomy): domain Eukaryota; kingdom Viridiplantae; phylum Streptophyta; class Magnoliopsida; order Arecales; family Arecaceae; genus Elaeis; species Elaeis guineensis. The sequence goes on along the minus strand of NC_026004.2, from coordinate 81,373,778 downwards.
GGAATCCCGAGCGAAGCGAGCTGAACCCTGCCAGCCAGCTGCCCTTGAGATGGGCAACTTCGTCAGTCGCCACCCTGAGTCTCCCATTGTATTCATCCACCTGCCTGCGCCAGCCGGCCTGATGCGCGTCGTAACCCACCTCGGCATCTTGAAGCTGCTGCTGAAGGTCGGAGACCTTCTTCGACCACTCCCGATCACCGTCGACCCGAGCCAAGAGCCGGGATGAACTTCCCTCTAGTTGGCCAATCCTCTCCTACGCAGCTGATAGTTCCACCCTGAGAGAACTGATCTTGGCAGCTTGAGTCCAAATTTGATCGCTAGCGCTCTTCTTGTGTTCCTCAAGCTCCCTTGTGAAGTCCTCCTTCCTCCGGTTGTACTCCATGATCCCCTGCACGTGGAGATTCCGAAAGTGGGTGGCCTCCGAGGTGGCTTCAGAGTAACCCTCCCTCAACCTGCGAAGCTCGCCTTCCATCTTCTTCGACCTTTTTGTCAAATGAAGAACTTCCTTCTTCAGCCGCTGGATCGTGGACTTTAGCGAAATCCCCAGGGCAGGGGAAGTGCTTCGGCAGGACACTGCCATCGGGAGACAAAAGCGTCAAGGCGTGTCTCATTGCAGAAAGAAAAACAAAAGGGGAAGGAAGAAAGGAGAAGCCATCCACGATGAGAAATTCAACTTTATTGATTGAATATTTCTTAGAGATAAAAGAAAAGAAAAAATTACAGTAAAAGAAAAATATAAGGTCGGAGGTCTCAAACCTCCGCGGTAGGAGTTGGGGAGCTCGGTGTCCCTGCAAGGGGGCTGCGCAGCAGTAGCGGCAGGAGAGGGCCAGCCTCATCTTCAGACTCCTCACCCAAGAAGCTGAGTCGAGCTCGAAAAATTTTCTAGCCACCTTCTCCTAGCAGAGCTCGAACCTCTTGATGAACGCTTCCTGGCCGAATCAGACATTCAGGTCCCTCATCTCCACGGAGGTCTTGAACTCCTCTACCACAAGAATCCTGGCCTCCGAGACCAGGACCGAAATCTGCTCCGCCAAATTGGCGACCTCGGCCTCCGCCTTTCTCACCATCTCCTCCGAGGTCTGCTTCTCTTCCTCCCGGGCCTGCTTTTCTTTCTTCAGGGCCTCTTGGAGGCAACTACTTTAGTGGCCTTTTCTTTGAGATGGGCGACTTCAGCCCGACGATGCTCCTCCGCCTGGATGGCATCCCTCCTCGCCCGGTTCGTCACCTCAATGTTGGCAAGGAGCTGGTGCCCAATCTGCAAGGGCGGCTAGGGGATCAGAAAAGGGTCAGAAAGCCAATTAAATGGAGACTTGTTTACCTTAAGAAAGGACCCTAGGGAGTCCCAAACCCACTGCTCAGGATCGGCGCGGTCAATCCTCTCGATGATTTCAGGCAGAATGCAACCGTCGATCAACCGCTTGATCAAGTTCTTGTCATTGAAGGGATTCTCCGGCTCTTCTTCGAAACCAAGGACCCTTCAACGATAGCTCGACGGCTACTCGCCCTGCGAGCCACCGACTTCCTTCTCCTCCCCTCTCGACTCCGGGCGCCTCTGTGGAACAGCCCCCCAAAATGGGAGCCCCAGTCGGCGGACTCCTTGAAGAGGCCCGGGGGCCGGTGGCTCGAGTCCGAAGGAACGTCAACCGTGGGAGCCTCCTAGACAGGCACGGCCAGGCTCGTCTCCTCCACCCTGGCCTTCTTTGCTAATCCGAAGGCCGCGGCACCTTTTTTTTGTAGGCCTTGAGGCCCTGGCGAGCATCCGTGCCGCTTCGGCATCTATTCCTAAAAAGAAAATCGAAAATCAGTAATGGGATAAAAAAGGAAGAAGTGAGACGCAAAAAAAAAAAAAAAAAAAGAGAAGAGAGAAGAAGAAGGATGGAAGAAAAGAAAAAAAAAAGAGATGGAATACTCGCAGGGTCCTGGGGCTCAAGCCGATGTTGAACAAAAATTGCTCCTTCAGAAGGTTGGGAAGGGAAGGAGCGCAATAGTCAAGAAGCTTCCGGGCGGCCTGAAGGTCGTCCTCCCCCAGGTTGGGAGCCCGACGGACAGAATCCCTCAGAGAGCCCCAAGGGGGCAGGCCCAGCCTCAAGGTCGGGCAGTGGACAAAGAGGTATTTCCCCTTCCAGTTGTGGATTGAAGAGGGAGCACCTTTCAGCAACCCCTTCTTGCCAAACTGGAGGGAGAAATACCACCAGTCCTTCACCGAAGGTGACTCTTGAAGGTATAAAAATGCCTAAACAAAGAGAGGGATGGCTGAATTTCGACTACGTGGCAAAGGGAAAGGAACTCTATCAAAAACCTAAAGGAATTCGGAGCAACTGAAGCTAAAGAGATATCTAAGAAGGGGAAAAGGGCGACGACAAAGGGTGGAAGCGGAAGCCGGAGTCTGGCACGGAACGTCTCCTGATACAGGCAGAAACGACCAGGTGGGGAGTGCTAGCCCGGTCGGAGGGGTCAGGAAGCTCCAGGTCGTACTCTGGAGGAACTCCATACTGAACCCTTATCAGTAGGAGTTCATCCAGAGTCAGGGAGCAGGGAATGGCACCCGGTGCAAAAATCGAGCGAAGTTCGGTCCCAGAAGTGGGTTCGTCTACAGAGTGGGGCTCCTGGGGGGCTGAGGCGGAAGAACTACCGGAACCGCTAGAGACGGAGGTGCTGGAAGACATTTCGAATGACTTCAAACGAAGACCCTAAAGATCCCAGAGAAATCAGACGGGACAAAGGACGAGAGGTTGTGGGAGACCAAATCAAAGAAATACGACAGACGAAAATGGAGGAGAAAAGGCCCCTAAATGGCAAGAAGAAAAATAAAGGTTCTGGGACTAACCTAGATCACTCTGAAGGATGCAGGGGGGCGAGGACAGGGATGACTCGAAAGATGCCTAGGGCCAAAGAAGACGCCAAAGAGGATCAAGGCTCTCGAAGAAAAGGCGGATACCGATAGAACTTCCAGGCGAAAAGGTGGGTTTAAAATACCCTGGGATCCGACGCCATAATGATCGCTAATCCCCTAGGCCGACCCGCGCTCGACATGTGTCCCACTCACCTCGACAGGTGGCTAAAAGTGGCTGACAGCTGACAGAGCCATTACTGCACCGTACCTGGGCCAACGTACCAGCGAGAATTTTGAAGGGTCCCTTCGAATCGCCCCGATTCGAAAAGACTCCAGCACGCACGCATTTAATGCCAAAATATCTGGGGTGATCGTGCACAGGATTCAAGGGGATAACTTCGCTGTGAAAATTTCTCTGTACTTCATTCGAAATTTGAACTCGGAAGTAGGGGGACTGGTGTTGGGTATAAAATAACCCCCAGCCGAAGTTCGTGATGAGAGTGACCCTCCGAGGATCCAACTGACTTTCGACCTCTGGCAACGTCTCTTCAAACCTCCCAGGTAGCCGAGCCTCCGCCACACTCCCAAGCTTCATCGACGGGCAGGACCCCGCCAGCGTCGACCGGATTCTTCACAACGTCCGGACTCCTACGGGAGCCGGACCTCACCCCCGACTCCAACTGCAGGCAGACTTCATCCGAACTCCTACAGGAGCGGACTCCGCCCCCGACTCCAACTGCAGGCAGACTTCGTCCGGACTCCTATGTGAGCCAGACTCCGCCCACGACTCCAGCTGCAGGTAAACTTCGTCCGGACTCCTACGGGAGCCGGACTTCACCTCTAACTTTAATCGCAGGTGGACTTTGTCCGGACTCCTAAGGGAGCCGGACTTCACCCCTGACTGTGATTGCAGGTAGATTTCTTCTAGACTCCTACGGGAGCCAGACCTCATCTCCGACTCCGGCCGCGAGAAGACTCCTCCCGGACTCCTACGGGAGCCGGGCTTCGTCCCCAACTTCAACCGCTGGTAAACTTCATCCGGACTCCTACGGGAGCCGGACTTCACTCCTGACTTTAATTACAGGTAAACTTCATCCAGACTCCTACGGGAGTCGAACTTCGCCCCTGACTTTAATTGCAGGTGGACTGCATCCGGACTCCTACGGGAGCCGGACTTCGCTCCCAGGTTCAACCGCGAGAAGACTCCGCCCGGACTCCTACGAGAGCCAGACCTCGTCTCTGACTTCGGCTACGGGAAGACTCCGCCCAGACTCCTACGGGAGCCAGACCTCGTCTCCGACTCCGACTACGGGAAGACTCCGCCCGAACTCCTATGGGAGTCGGGCTCCGTCCTCAACCCCGATTGCTGGTAAACTTTATCCAGACTCCTAAGGGAGCCGGACTTCACCCCTGACTGTGATTGCAGGTAGACTTCGCCTAGACTCCTACAAGAGCCATACCTCATCTCCGACTCTGACCACGAGAAGACTCCGCCCGGACTCCTACGGGAGCCAGGCTTCATCCCCGACTTCGACCGCTGGTAAACTTCATCCGAACTCTTACGGGAGCCGGACTTTGCCCTTGACTCTAATTGCAGGTAGACTTCGCCTAGACTCCTGTGGGAGCCAGACCTCGTCTCCGACTCTGACCGCGAAAAGACTCTGCCCGGACTCCTACGAGAGCCGGGCTTCATCCCCAACTTCGACCGCTGGTAAACTTCATCCGGACTCCTACGGGAGCCAGACTTCACCCCTGACTTTAATTGCAGGTGGACTTCATCCGGACTCCTACGGGAGCCGGACTTCGCTCCTAGCTTCAACCGCGAGAAGACTCCGCTCGGACTCCTACGGGAGCCGGGCTTCGTCCCCGACTTCGACCGCTGGTAAACTTCACCTGGACTCCTACGGGAGTCAGATTTCATCCCCGACCTCAATTGCAGGTAGACTCCGCCCGGACTCCTATGGGAGTCAGACCTCGTCTCCGACTCTGACTATGGGAAGACTCCGCCCGGACTCCTACGGGATCCGGACTCCATCCTCGACCCCGATGCTGATAAACTCTGTCCGGACTCCTAAGGAGCCGGACTTCACCCCTGACTGTGATTACAGGTAGATTTCGCTTAGACTCCTATGGGAGCCAGACCTCATCTCCGACTCTGGCTACGGAAGACTCCGCCCGGGCTCCTACGGGAGCCGGGCTCCATCCTCGACCTCGATTGCTGGTAAACTTTGTCCAGACTCCTAAGGGAGCCGGACTTCACCCCTGACTGTGATTGCAGGTAGATTTTGCCTAGACTCCTATGGGAGCCAGACCTCGTCTCCGACTCCGGCCGCGAGAAGACTCCGCCCGGACTCCTACGGGAGCGGGGCTTCATCCCCGACTTCGACCACTGGTAAACTTCATTCGGACTCTTACGGGAGCCGGACTTCGCCCCTGACTTTAATTGCAGGTAAACTTCATCCGAACTCCTACGGGAGCCAAACTTCACCCCTGACTTTAATTGTAGGTGGACTTCATCCGAACTCCTACGGGAGCTGGACTTCACTCCCAGCTTCAACCGCGAGAAGACTCCACCTGGACTCCTACGGGAGCTGGGCTTCGTCCCCGACTTCGACCGCTGGTAAACTTCATCCGGACTCCTACGGGAGCCGGATTTCATCCCCGACCTCAATTGCAGGTAGACTTCGCCCGAATTCCTACGGGAGCCGGGCTTCGCCCGACTCCAATTGCAGGCAGACTCCACCCGGACTCCTACAGGAGCCGGACCTCATCTCCGACTCCAGCTGCGGGAAGACTCCGTCGGGACTCCCACGGGACCAGACCTCGCCCCCGATTTTGACTAAAGGAAGAATCCATCAGGACTCCCATGAGAGCCAGACTCCGAGCTCCTCTCAGACGGGGGCTAGCCTCCTCTCTCCGCCAGACACTCTGGTCGAACTCTGACCGACAGGCCAGGACCCCCTGGCAGGCCATAGCAACAGCCACGACTCTGCTCCACCTCCTGCGACAGATTCCGCACGGCTCCATCACTCCCTGGTAGGCTGCGGTAACGGCCACAGCACTGCTCCACTTCATACGACAGATTCCATGTGGCTCCATCACTCCCTGGTAGGCCACAATAATGGCCACGATCCTGCTCCACTTCCTGCGATGGATACCGTGCGATTCTTCCATCCTCTGGCAAGTCGCAACAATGGATGCCGCTCCACTCCCCGTGGCAGACTCCACGTGGCATGCCCCGGTGATAGCCACGGGTCCACTCCACTACCCTTCGTCACAAACTCCTCCTAACCATGGGCATCCCATTGCCAGACGGTTACAAACATCACTATCAGTCTATTGCTCCCTCTGCCTATAAAAGGGGACCCCAGATACGTTATTCCTTAAGCTCTATTTTCTATCCCAAAACTTTGCTAAAATTTTTGTTCGAGCACTCCATTCTTGTTGAGGTAGAGAACTAACTTGAGCATCGGAGGGTCTTGCCGGAGCAACCCCATCTCTGGTTTAGACTTCTTTTGCAGGTCCCGACGGCGACCGCGACTCCCTCGACTCCAGCTTCTCCGGTGCAAGCAGATTTTTGCACCAACAAGGTCGAAGAAGAAGCAAGGTACTTATATGATAATACCTTGCAACTTTTCCATTTGTGATACTACTACCTGAGTATTGGATACCGAAAGCCCTTATCATATTTGCAATTCGATGCAGGGTCTGCAGGTCAGTAGGAGATTTGATGAAGGTGATAGATTCCTGAATGTTGGAGATGGAAGCAAAGTTCCAGTTCTAGCATTAGGAATCATGAACCTTAAAATCAATTCTCAAATATAATTCTGTGTGAATGTCACTATTGTCAAGTTTTTTAAAATATTAATTCTGTAGGCCTTTTGACCATGAACGGTTATCAATTTTAATAAAAGAAAATATTTGCAATATCATTTTGAATGGTGTTACAATGTTTATTGGACAACTTAATAATGAAATTTACTTTCTATCACAACTTGTTAATATGGTTCAAACCTCCGGTAAATGTCCTAGAATAGATAATGTGTCAGAAGTCTACCTTTGGCATTGTAGGCTAGGTCATATCAATAAGAACAGGATAAACAGGTTGGCTCAAGAAGAAATTCTTGAAATAGATGATTGTGAATCACTTCCAACCTGTGAGTCCTGTCTTCTTGGTAAAATGACCAAATCATCTTTTACTAGAAAAGGTGAGCAAGCCAGTGAACTCTTGGGTTTGGTACATTCTGATGTATGTGGACCCATGAGCTCAAGTGCAAGAGGTGGATATTTCTACTTCATAACCTTCACAGATAACCTATCGAGGTATGGGTATATCTATTTAATGAAGCATAAATCGGAGTCATTTGAAATGTTCAAACTATTCCGAAATGAGGTAGAAAAATAAACTGGAAAGTGTATTAAAACTCTTCGATCTGATCGAGGAGGTGAATACCTTTCCAATGATTTTTTGACATATCTTGGGGAGAATGGGATTCTCTCTCAGTAGACTCCTCCTGGAACACCACAACATAATGGTGTATCTGAAAGGAGGAATCGGACCTTGTTGGATATGGTTCGATCCATGATGGGGTTTGCTGGTCTGCCGATCTCCCTCTGGGATATATGCACTCGAATCGGCTTGTTACCTTCTAAATAAAGTTTCGAGTAAGTCTGTAACCAAAATGCCATATAAGATATGGATAGGACGTAAGCCAATACTCTCGCACCTTAGGGTTTGGGGTATCCGGCTTATGTTAAACGTTTAATTACGGACAAGCTTGGACCTAGGTCTGACAAGTATAATTTTATAGGGTATCCAAAAGAGACCAAAGGGTATTACTTCTACCTAGCTGATGAGCAAAAAGTATTTGTCAGCCTTAAGGCAATCTTTTTGAAAAAGGAGTTCCTTGGTGAAGGGACTGTTGCCTCTAAGATCGAACTTGACGAAGTTCGGTAGATGGAAAAATCGACACAAATTGTTGAACCTGAACCGAATTTGGTTAGATCAGATTCAGAGCCCATTATTCAAGCACCCTTAAGGCGATCTGGTAGAGTACCACGTCAACCGGACAGATACTATAGTTTCTTGATCCGGGATGGTGATCCTATCGAACTTGATGAAAACGATGAGGATCCGATCACCTACATGGATGCAATGCAGAGATCCGACTCTGAGAAATGACTGGAGGCCATGAAATCCGAAATGGAGTCCATGAAGGTCAATGATGTGTGGTCATTGGTTGACCCACCCGAAGGAATAAAACCCATAGGGTGTAAGTGGGTCTTCAAGAGGAAGAGGGGCGCAGATGGAAAGGTGGAAACCTATAAAGCCCATCTGGTTGCCAAGGATATCGTCAACGTTATGGTATAGACTATGATGAGATATTTTCTCCTGTGGCAATGCTCAAATCTATTCAGATTATGCTTGTGATAGCTGCCCATCTGGACTATAAAATCTGACAGATGGATGTGAAGACAGCTTTTCTAAAAGGAGAGCTGGATGAAGAGGTGTATATGATACAACCTGAAGGATTCACATCCACAGATGAGTCTAAGGTGTGCAGACTATAGAGGTCCATTTATAGACTTAAGCAAGCATCCCAGAGTTGGAATATATATTTTGATAGGACGATCAAGACGTATGGCTTCGTTAAGAATGAAGAAGAGCCCTGCATTTATAAGTGGGCTAATGGTCTAATAATAGTATTTCTTGTATTGTATGTGGATGACATTCTCTTAATCGGGAATGATGTCCCTGCATTACAGGGAATAAAGATTTGGCTGTCGTCACAGTTCTCCATGAAAGATCTGAGAGAAGCTTCCTACATCCTAGGGATGAGGATCTATAGGGATAGATCTAAAAGGTTGCTTGGTTTATCTCAGTCCACGTACATTGATACTATGCTGAAGAGGTTCAGCATGGAGAATTTCAAGAAAGGCTATCTTTCGATAGGCCATGGAATTTCTCTCTCGAAGAAGGATTGTCCGACAACACCTCAAGAGAGAGAGTGTATGGGTAGGATTTCATATGCTTCGGTAATGGGATCTATCATGTACGCCATGACATGTACACGACCAGATGTGGCATACTCACTAGGGGTAGTGAGTAGATACCAATCTAATCTAGGAGAGAATCACTGGAAGGTTGTTAAAACCATCCTGAAGTATTTAAGAAATACTAAGGACCAGTGGCTTATTTATGGTGAATCAGACTTGAGACTTATAGGGTTTACAGACTCTAGTTTCCAGTCTGATCATGATGACAGCAAAAGTGTGTCGAGATTTATTTTTACCCTTAATGGTGGGGCTATCTACTGGAAAAGTTCCAAGCAGCACACAGTGGCTGATTCAGTTTGTGAGGTGGAGTATGTCGCAGCATCAGATGCTACCAAAGAAGCTGTATGGCTGAGGAAATTCATCACCGAGCTTGGAGTAGCACCCTCCCTTGTTGGTCCAGTTCTGCTTTACTATGATAGCTCTGGAGCCACTGCTCAGGCGAAGGAACCAAAGGCACACCAGCGGATGAAGCATATTCTGTGCCACTACCATTTCATCCAAAAAATTATGGATCAAGGTGACGTCGATCTTCAGAAGATCGACGGAAAGGAGAACCTGGCCGACCCATTCACTAAAGCCATTACGGTGAAGGAGTTCGACGACTACAAGTCGAAGATGGGTATTAGATACTGCACCGATTAGCTTTAGGCCAAGTGAGAGATTGTTGGGAATAGTGTCCCAAAGCCAATTATCAGCCTGTTGACGGTTGTGCTCATTTTTGTATATGTACATGAATTATGAATTAATAAAAATTATTTTGGCATTTTCATCATAAAATGTTTCATCTTCTAATGAACTCCTATGTTGTGGTGAAGTCCTTAGGACTATTTAGACTCGACAAAGGAGGATTTATCATTTAGTCCTTAAATTTGTTCGCGACCAAATGATACATTGTTACCAAGGACGACAACGTTTATCAAACATAGGTCGTTGTGTGCCATATAGGTTGGTTGTCCTCTTAACCAATGAGTGTGGACACACTGGTATGGCATACAGGTGAGATGTAAGGGTACATCTGCACTGAACGTGACCGACTCTAGAGCTATTTCTGCTATCAAGATTTGCTCCGATGGAATATGGGTATAAATGTCCCTCCGACCTGAGACCACCACGGTGACTTGCAAGCAACTCACCGCACTTAGGCATTGGACTACCTGAATTTCTAATTCAGTGATGGAAGGCTGCTGGGTGTAGTCAAGTACTTGACTTGTCGATGCATGTGTCAAGATGGGATTGACCACTCCAGTTTAGGAGCTATGTATAGTTGTGTTTCAATTTAGCAAAACCTTGACCAGGGTAGTCCCTGTGAGGAGTCACAGGACTGTTTGAGTTGAGCAAGATTCGGATGATCTGATCAGGGTTGACAGTTTAACCCTGAGTCAACCTAAACACAGGGGTCAAAAGGATGAATTATATAGTAACCATATTTATGTAGGTTCTGAGTGTTGCGATTGCGACTCTTTGACCTATCCAGATATCGGGTACCATTGCTAGATGGTCACTTCGATTAGTACAGAAATTGGTTCCTGTGCTATCAGCTTAGGTTCGAACCTACGGGGTACACACATTAGAAGTTCCTATCTGATCTGATGGTTGATGTAGAATCCTACATGTTTGAGACTCAGTGATCGAGAATCAGGATTCTCTGATCATGAGTTCCACACATTATGGGTACCGGGGTCAAGAGTCCCACTGGTTGGGATTTTTCGATCAGGTTTACATATCGATGAATTCTGATGCCTGATTGCCCATCGGATTTAGACTCAGTATTTATGAGAGGTTTAATTAGTGATTTGATCACTAATTAACTTAATTTGATTAAGTAATCATTTTTGGATCAAGTCCAATTGAATTGGATTCAGTTGGGTTTGACTCGATTAGGTTAAGAGTTGACCTAATCGTCGAGATGGTTTGGTCCCTGATTTGATCAGGGTTTGGGCTTAGTCAATTCCTGATTTGATTAAGATTTTATTGAGCCTAATTAAGCCTAATTAAGTTGGATTTAAATTAGTCTAATTGGATCTAACTTATTTGGTTCAATTAGGTTGGTTTAAATAATTAAACCACCTTGACCCAATCTCCATGCACCACCTCACTTCCATTGCACCCATTTGAATTCATGAGAAGGAACTTCTCATGAATTTTTTTCTCATGCCAAGCCCTCTCCACGCCCCACTTTGATGTGCCAAATGAATAGATAAGGATAATTGGTTGGCCATTCAAATTCAAAATAAAGTTTGAATTTGAATGGGCAATCAATCTTTGTACCTTATCCTTTTTTTTACACCCTATTTATTACATGAGAAAGGTTTCTCATGAAATCACTCCATGTACAATTTAAGCCATGACTCATGCCTTTAGTGGATAAGGGATGAGTTGGTGTCCATTTGAATTCAAAATTTGATTTGAATTCAAATGTGCAATTACTCATCTTTATCTTTTCTTTTGGATAAGATGTTTGACGTTGTTATAAAAGGAGGAGAAGAGTGAGGCATGCAAGAAGAAGATTTTTGAAGAAAAATTTTGAGGCGTGAAAAGTCTTGTGCATGAGAAAGAAGTCCATATCTTTCCAAGAGAAAAAGAAAGAAAAGAAAGAAAAGTGGGTGCAAGGTTTTCGGTGAGTTCTCTAGAGTTTAGCCTGGGGTTTGGGAAGTGAGAAAGTGAGCTACGAGTGTCGTGAGCCCACAAAAATCTCAGGAAGATCTTCAACATTCTCTCAAGCATGTCTGTTGACAATCCAGAGCATCCGAAGAATCGACAGACATCGAAGGAGTTCGATCAGCATCGGCCGTCAAAAGAGCTCTACAACGAGCTAGCACTCGTGAGGAGTCGATCAGATTGAAAGCTTCATGTGGATGATCCACAGAGGTCAGACATACTGTGTGGCTGCATCGTGATGATTAGACTCTCTCGATGATGATCAGATTGCGACGATCTACTACCCGCACAAAGGTATTGTGTTCTGAACACATTACAGTAAAGTGTTTACTGTTCGAATTTGAATTTTAAATTTAAATGAATGCATACTATATATCATATTTAGATCCTAATGTAGGATAAATTTATGTTAATTAATTAAATTAATTAATAATTTTTGCTGTAAAATAGTGATTTTGAAAAAAATTTAAAATTACCATTTTATCCCTACACTAAATATCCCCTCATGTGTGGCTCCAAAGACAACAAATAAAATCAACCACGGAGTTCTCGATCAGCATGAAGGTAAGAGATCTAATCTCTTCTCTTATCTAGATGTGATTTAGGTTTTAGATCTAAAACTATTTTAGATCTTGGGTATTGATTTGATCAATACTAAAATTTTTATTTTCTGATTTATAAATATAATATGACATGTTATAGGTCCTAATTGTAGGGTTAGTTAATCTGATTACATACATTTAAATATTAAATTATTTAATTTACATATTCTGCTACGTTATATTTTAAAATTATTTTGAAATTCATGCATAAAACCCTGTACCTTTTCCATCAAGTTCAACCAAAGGTATTTCTGGATCGATTTGTAGATTCTAAACTTTTGTAAGTTTAATATTTCTTCCACTACCTCCTTCTTGGATGAATTCATTTTCATGAAAGTAGCCTGCCTACTAGCAAAAATCTTTTATTCAGAAGGATGATAAAAGTAGTATCCATTAATTTTTTAGGATACCTTACAAATATATACTTGTCTGATCTAGCACTAAGCTTATATTCAAAAATATTTTTGATATAAGCAAGATAGCCACAAATCTTAAGATGTTTAAGATTAGGCTTCCTTCCCTTTCATATCTCATATGGTGTGCTTACAACAGACTTTGAAGGCATCCTGTTTAATATATATGTGGTAGTCTCTAGGGCATATCCCTAGAAAGATATTGAAAGATTAGTGAAGCACATCATGGATCACACTATATCCATCAAAGTGTGATTTCTTCTTTCTACTACACCATTTAATTGGGATGTATAAGGAGGGGTCCATTTAAAGTGAATTCCTTTACTTTTAAAATGATTAAGAAATTTTTTGAATAAGTATTCTCCTCCTTGATCAGATCGAAGAACCTTGATACTTTTTTCAATTTATTTTTCAACCATACATTGATACTCCTTGAACTTATCAAAAGCTTCAACTTTATGTTTTATAAGATATACATATTTGAATCTCGATTGATCATCTGTAAAGATGATAAAATAAGAGTATCCTCCTCTGGCTTAAGTTGTTATAGATCCATATATATCTGTATGTACTAGGGCTAACAACTCATTTACCCTCTCTTCATGTCCAAAAAATAAAGTCTTGGTTATCTTACCCATGAGACAACATTCAAAAATTTTCAATGATTCATAATCATATGGATCAAAGAATTCATCTTTGTATAACTTGTTTATCCTTGACTCACTAATATGACCAAAGCAGCAATATCAAAGATATATGATATTCACATCTTCTCTCTTTCTTTTCATATCTCTTTCAATATGAAAATATTTTCATTGAGTGCAAGAATTAAAAGATTGTTATCAATATAACCACTGCCACAAAATTCATTAGAAAAAAAAATAGAGCATCCATTTTCCATTAGCCTTATTTCATAAGCTTGTTTTAACAACAAAGTGTTAGATGTGCGCCCTAGATGCCAGATTGGCTGACACATTCCTGTACAAATGTAATGGTAAATTTGTAATTTTGACTATAAATGAATAAAAAGATTATTCTACTATCACATTGTGTACATTATGTCTGTGATATATCTTTTGAGTTAGTAAGAATGTTAATTCATATTTTTAAGAGTTGAAAATTTAAGGTATGAATTTACATAACTAACTCATAAACAGCTCCTGACCATAGGATCATCACGAGGATGGTGATCGATCTGGAAGGTTGGTGTACGATCACTTCCTTAAAGTAGATGTGTCTTGAGTCTATGGTGTAGAGACATTAGAGCGAGAGTATGGTATTCATTGAGAATGAGAGTACTGAGCGTGACCACCTCGAGCAGTCATAAGGAAATCTACCTTCTCATCGATGACTAGCTCGATGCTGCAGCTGTGTGTCTAGTTCTTTGACCTGAGGTACATCGATAGTTCACCTTGAGTGTGTTATAGTTTGACTACACCATAACTCGATCTCCTAGCCATTCAAAACCCTGAGGTGTATGTTGGCTGTAGCATATTCATTGTAGGAACCAGATCGCACCAAGAAGGGATCTATCAGCCTCGGTAGATGAGAGGAGTAGTCCTATGATGATCAAAAGATTGAGTCCTTAAGCCCATAGCCATGGCAGAGTAAAATAATGGAAAAGAGATTTCCATTGGGGTTTCACATCGAACTCGGATCAATCGATTGATTCATATGACTGATGTTGGGTTTGACGAGTTCACCTTAACCCTAATTCAGTCGGAACTCATGATACAAGAACTCAATCATAGAGGTAGCTGCACCGAGAGGTTCATCTTCATTTCTGATGGGTTGTCACCATATACTGTTAGGTATCACTAGTGAATTTTGGGAGCAATTACAATGATCTTGATGATCGATCATTCTAATTGTCTAAATCAGAAGAGTTCTGGTCCATCGAAAGGAGTTTCGATGATGTCGATGATGAGATCACGACATGTCTTATTACCATATGAAAATGAACCTAACTGGGTCACACAAACAAGAGTTAGAGTCTGGATGTCATCAATTGAGCTAATCCAGTTCAATTGGTTTGGATTAGATCCAATTAGGTTCAAGAAAATCATGCTAGCACATGATTGAGCCTAACTTTCTCCTCGTGTAATCTTTTCTATCTCGACTGAGCCAAATATGATTTGACTCACTCAGAGAACCTTGAGAAAGTTTTTTACAGTCTGACTAGAGCCAGTCTAGCTCAAAAAGAATTTGTCTTAATTCATGAGATGAATTTAAGACAACACCTGCTAATTCATGTCACCTGTCATTTTCATTTTAGGACATTGGTCAAACATTGACCCATGGACCTTGGACTAAAGGCCACTTGGCAAGAGGTTATTGGAGATTTTTTGTGGAGTGTCCACCTACTAAATTGGGCCTCAAAGTGGGCACCATATTCAGATCGGGCATGCGTCCCAAATGGATAAGGATAGAGTCCCATGAGATGAGGACTCTGATCCCTTGATTAACTTGGACTGTGGGGTGCAACTCTCACTGTGCTTATCCAGTGTTGGTGCCAACAGTAGGAGGGATTGTGGAGATTCTTATCTAATATGATCAGATGACATCACTCCACCAATCAAAATTTTTTCAAAATTAATTAAAATTTTTTGATTGGTCGAATGATGTGGCACTGCATGGTGCAGCGGGGTCTATTTAAACCCTGTCTGTGCCTAGGGTTTAGAGACTCTATGCAATAACCAGAAAAAGCCTAAATCCTCTCCACTTCTCCATACCCCTCTACTCCTTTCCCTCTCTTCACATCCAGCAGGTTGGGCTTCCATCTGGTGCTTGTCCAAGGCGTGGTGGCTTCCTAATTAGAAGGCTGCAGAGATTTATCGAAAAGCTGCTGCTCCAACTTCAAAAAATCTTTGAAGATCTTTCAGATTAGATCCAGATCTGATTTTTGGAGTAAAGACTCATGAGGAGAAGATGATCTAGATCCTACTCAAGTGGATATCGGTAGAGGCAGGTGACTGCGTGGCTATTTTAGAACTTCGGGCATTGCTGCGATCATCTACAGGGTAATCTAGTTAATCTAGAGGTATTTCTCTATTCCTTATATTTTTAGATTTAATTTTAGATTTAATATAAAATAATAAGAACTAAATTTAATAGATCTTAGATCTAAAATATCATAGGATAATTTTTTGAAATATTCCACCCCAGATCTCATTAGATCTGGAAGATCCTACAAGGAAAAAAGTTGATTTTTTCTTCAACTGGTATCAGAGCCAGGTTGATGGCTCTATTTCAGATCTAATTTAGATCTAATTTTTATTTTTATTTATCTAATATTAATGGATTTCATATGTCACATCAAATGTGATAAGATCTAAAATCAAAAAAATTTAAAATTAAATCTAAGTAGATCTAACATGTATGAGATGCATGACTAGACTAGGAGTAGTTTGATCTATGAATAGTCTTATAGTTTTATATTTTAATATGATTAAAATATAAATTAGATCTAATTTATTCTCTATTTTTTTGATGTTATAAATATTATATTCAGATCAAAAAATAGAAAATAAAATTTTAATTAATACATAAGATTGATCTGTTGCATGCCTAGACTAGTTGTAGAATTATTCTAGTAACTATCTAGAATAGATTTTATATTGAATAGTTCAATTTAAATCTAATTTTTTAGATGTTATATGTGATGTATCAGATCTGAAAGCATGCTAATTAGATCAGATTTTAATACATGAGATGTATGCAAAGCATGTATAAGTTAGATCTGAAATTATATATGTGATATGTAATTTAGATCTAACTAGTTTTGTAGTTAAATTAATATTTCTGATTAAGCTATTCCTTATGGCCGTCTGGTCATAAGAATAAAATAGGGTTTAAGACCCTCTCCTCCCATTCAATGGGGTGTTCTTATGGCATGTAGGGGTGCTGCGCATTTATCCTTAATCAGAAATCAAAATTTATTTTTCTACAAAATCCTAGATCTTGAAATCTTAAGATTTATTTTACATATTTTATTTATGAACCCAAGACTTAATTAATAAATTAAGCTTATGAAATTAAATTAGGTCTAAAATTTAGAATTTCAGATCTAAGTCATTTTCATAAAATTGGGTTCAGGCTTGGGTAGCTCAATTAGGTCTAGCGGTTGATCAAACCGAATCAAAAGTTGATTAGGTGGGATCATGAAAGCTAATAATTGACCAGCCTAATAAGATTTAGTCCAAGTCAAGGTCGAATCACATTTAGATGTGACTCGATCAAGTTAAGACCTAATTTGGCTCAGTGGTTAGAGCCTAGATTGTAGACTAACCCAATTGATTTTGGTTCAACAATTTGGTGTCTAAGGTAAGTTGGGAAAATATGACCAACTGATTTTTAATTGGGAGCTACTCAACTTGAATGCATTCTTGTCAAGTTAATGGTATATCCCTCCCACCGGTCTCACTTATCTGGCCATATGTGTCGACCCAGTTCTAATTTGTGGTGGCTAACAATTCGAGCTAATCCATGCCACTAGGTTAGTCATAATTGTTAGGACTATGTCAAGTCAAGTTTAATGAGACCTAAATCAAATCTTCCTAAGAAAATATTAAGTTTAAGGTCTTCCACCATTGTGGATGTACGGGCCCTTCCCGGGGTTGATTGTTCTCGACTTGTTACAGTGGCTCATTTGCACCGAAAAGATGCAACCATGTCCATTAGGCATTGGATGCTACGGATTAGAGGATGGGTTGTGCTCAATATTCTGGATATGGTGAGGGATCCAATCAGGAATCTAATTCGTGCAAATGGTGGGTCTGACTTAACTAAGGATTGGAGCAATATTTCGGGCACGGTGAGCTTCATGAATTAGAGACCAAGTTTTGAGTGCACCATGATTAGAGAATCATTGGACAAGAGTTGTCCACTCATCGGTTGACCCATCACCAATAACTGTTAGGTGAGGTGGTGAGCCAGTCGGTAAGACCGCACCATCCACTAGAAATCACTAATCATGGAGATTTTACATCTCTACCTAGGGAGTGTAGGGATCTGAGAAAATAATGGGAGCCTAATTTGTTTAAAAATGAAACCCCTAAACAAATTGGTTAAGTCTAATAACAAAATCTAACTAGAAACTTTTGACTCTCTACAGAAAATATGTCTGCGTCCAACCCTCTGATCAAAATACTAGACACCTACAGATTGACTAGACCTAATTTCAAAGACTGATTGAGGAACTACAGAATTATTTTGGGTTTTGAGAAACTGACTCATGTCTTGGACTAGGACCCACCTGCCATACCAGCATGTCCGACTGCTGAACAGAGAGCATCTCTGAAAAAGTGGATGGATGACGATAACAAAGTCAGGTACTATATGTTGGGTGCCATGTCTAATGACTTACAGCACCAGCATGAGAATATTATGACTACCCACCAAATATTGGCTCACCTACAAGAGTTGTTTGGTGAACTAAGTCACACAGCCAAGTATCAAGTCTGCCAAAGACTTTTTAAGTCTAAAATGCATGATGGACAGTCGATCCAAGTATTGGGAATAGCGTCCCAAAGCCAATCGTCAGCCTGTTGATGGTTGTGTATTTGTACATGAATTATGAATTAATAAAAATTATTTTGACATTTTTCATCACAAAATATTTTATCTTCTAATGAACTCCTATGTTGTGGTGAAGTCCTTAGGACTATTTAGACTCGACAAAGGAGGATTTGTCATTTAGTTCTTAAATCTATTCACGACCAAATGATACGTTCTTACCAAGGATGACAACGTTTATCAAGCATAGGTCGTTGTGTGCCATATAGGTTGGTTGTCCTCATAATCAATGAGTGTGGAGATACTGGCATGGCATACAGGTGAGATGTAAGGGTACATCTGCACTGAACGTGACCGACTCAGGTGCTATTTCTGCTATCAAGATTTGCTCTGATGGAATATGGGTATAAATGTTCCTCCGACCTGAGACCACCATGGTGACTTGCAAGCAATTCACTATACTTAGGTACTGGACTATCTGAATTTCTAATTCAGTGACGGAAGGCTGCTGGGTGTAGTTAAGTACTTGACTTGTCGGTGCGTGTGTCAAGATGGGATTGACCACTCCAGTTTAGAAGCTGTGTACAGTCGTGTTTCAATTTAGCAAAACCTTGGCCAGGGTAGTCCTTTTGAGGAGTCACAGGACTGTTCGAGTTGAGCACGATTCGGATGATCTGATCAGGGTTGACAGTTTAACCCTAAGTCATCCTAAACACAAGGGTCAAAAGGATGAATTATATAGTAACCATATTGATAGCCTATTTCGCAAGTGCACGAAATCGCTCAGTAATATAATGATAAATAAGAGATCGTTCCCACGAGGACTGAGTTAATTACCAAAAATGAATGCTAATTTTACTAATATCTAAACGATCGAAACTGAATGATAATGAAAAATAAAATTAACTCTAAAGAACTCATGAAAGCTGAATCAAAATTTGATTGATAAAGCACTAGGGTATATCTGATTTCACTTAGACCAATTATCAATTCCAGCTATTTTGATTAATAATCCAAATTTAATTATTATGCAAGGATAAATAATCCTAAATTATTTAATAATCTCTTCCGAGTCTTATTAAATATACTAATTAAAACTATAATCTATCTTTCAATAGTAAAATAGATTTTTATTAGTTCAATAAGCACAGTGATTATTTCCAAAATCCCACAGGTCAAATCTTCTGCTCCCGCTCTAATTATTATTCCTATGATGTTTGTTATTAACTCCAATTTATAATCTTCCTTCCCAGTACCAATTATAAATCAAATCAATCAAGTATCAAAGATAATAATACTTAAAAGCATTAAGTGCAAATAATAAATAATTGCATTAACAAAGAAAATTAATACAAGATTTGAAATTGAAATTAAATCCAAGCTACATCAGGTACCCCAGCTAGAAATTTAGCTTTTCATCATATCAAAATCAAACTCAAGTTTACTTGAATAAAACTCCAAAATCATCCTAACTATGAGTTCTAAAAATAAATTCAAAGTAAACAAGAGAAAGAATTAAAAACTCTGAAGGAATTGCAGAGCCGAATGAATCCTCTCTTCAATCTTCCAGATACTCCAAACTCTCCTTGCTTGATTTCTAGCTTTCAAAGATGATTCTCCTCTCCTTCCTGCTGGTGTTTTAGGATCCTTAAATATTTATAGGGCTAGGGCTAGGGTTAAGGTGGTATTTTTCTCATGATTTTATTCTATATATCATTCTTTTTATTTGGTATAGAATCTCTCCTCCTTTGGATAGGCTTAAGCAACCACCAGCCATCTACTCCTTATGCTGTCCAAATTTTCTGATTTTATTATGATTTCCATAGTAAAAGAAGGAAAGGAGGCATGGTTAATTAGAGGAGAAGAATTTCTTCCTTTCTGGGTCCACAAAATCTGCAAAACAAGGTAAGGTTTCGGCTGCCCAAATCAAGTTTTTCAAGAATTAGTTTCAATTCTTTCTCAGTTTGCTCCTCATGCAGAATTAGTTTGGACTCTGATTTTCTTTTATTTAATTCTTTCCAAGATAGCTCTTTGCCACCCAAAATTGGTTGCCATATCAGATCTTTGTGCCAAGAAACACTAAGAAGAATCTGGGTGTATCGGGTGTTTCTTGTTGTGTCCAACATTGTTACCAACTTCAACCTACTGTAGCCACCTCATCTGGAATCCAAATTTAATTCTGTAAATTATGTTCCTTTCTTGCTTCTCTCAAAATTCTGTAGGATCTAATCTTACTCATTTGGAGTCCTGTAACTTGCCTTTTAGGGGTCCTCACACCAAAATATCCAGAATTTAGATTGGTTGACTAGATGGAGAGATTAACTGCTTGATTTATTTTCTGCATCTCTAGTTTCTTTTCTGGCTGATGATGCCAAAAAGGATAAGGTGTGGGGTCCATTGATATCTTGATTTGGTTATTCTGCTTTGAGGTGGACTCTGATTTTGATGCAAGACCTGATAACTCCGGATGACAAACCCTGCTGAATCGGACTCAACCAATTTCACTTAATTTGACCTTTAAAATATGGTTAAGCCCAATTAGGTGTGACCTGGCTCAATTACCTGCAATTGACATAAAACATATCAAGTTCTTATATTATTTAGTTAATTATTATACCAATTTCATCAAAATCATTAAAAACTAATAATAATAATTACTATAAAAATGCAATACATCAAATATCCCCAAACCTAAGTTTTTGGTTGTCCCCAAGCAAAAGAAAAGTCCCAATCAAAAATGGAGAATCTCAAAAAATTAATGCTAAAAATTTATTTAACATTAATATACTCAAAATCTATCTAGACACAAAGGAGTAATACCCAAATGCCATGACTTAACCACCCCAACTCAAAACCGAAAGGCAAACCCACAAGCTAACTATTCCAAACTCATTCATACTCAAACAAAATTACGCACAATCAATAGCTACCCTGCTTCCTTTAGGTTTTAATAAAATAATTCGGTTCAAACATCCAATCCTGAATACAAAATCCTATCAGCCCATCTCCACTAGTGCAAACAACGTACTCAAGAGATCAATAGGACTTTTTCGGATAAAAAAAATGGAAAGCAAGCAACAAGAATGATGGTTATGGTCACATAAGTGAAAATAAATTAACCATAATAAATTAGAGCATACTCAATTACTTATGCTTTACATCCCTTTCTTTATTTGTTTTATTTTATACTTTTAGAATAGCCTATACACTTTGGCACTCTTCCTTAAGTCATCATTTGCCTTTTTATGCGAATACCGAATTGGTGATGAAGGCACCCGGTTACTCAGCAAGTCATATACTCAAAGTGCTTTGCATACTCATAATTCAAGTCACTGTTTGACGTAAAAGCAAACATGGGGCTCATGAATGCTCCTAGTTATTAGGCAACTTGAAACAGCGGAGTAGATTGTGCTTTTTTTTTTCTTCTTCTTTTTTTTTTTTTTTGAAGGGAAGAAAAACTAAAAATTCAGTATGCTCTAACCATTATAATCAATTTATTCTCAAAAAATATGAACAGTAGATATGAGATAGGATGAAAAGAAAATACAAGGGGTCAAAAAAGATATGCCAAAGGAATGCCTATATCATTTCTCCCAAGTAAATTGTTACATTTTATTGCAACAAACTCACAAATAGGATTGGCGAAGCAAAGTAACTATCTCCTATACGAGATTTTATTTAAGTATTTACAGGTTTAAAACAGTCAATCTCTGAATTTGACTTCCAAATTTAAAGCTAAGATAGCCAAACAATAACACAAAAGTAAAATTGTCCCCCTCTATATCCTTACAAGTGATCAATGATCAACATTCCAATTTTTTTTTTTAATTAAATTTTATTAAAAATAAAGATAAAGATGCAAACATAATGGCAATCCTATATTATTAACAGAAATGCTCATGCAATTGCATCCCCAAATCTGAATTGGACATTGTGCTCAATGACAAGATCATATCACATTACATATTATAGCAAGGCATTCTTAAAGGTTAGGGGTACTCCCCTTTGTAGCGTGCCTATGCGCTTGTGTGAGTTTGCAACTCATCCTCAGTCATTTCATCTCTCTTGTCTTCTTCAATGTGCCTACAAAAAGTGAACAACGTCCATTCAAACCTTGAAAATATAGTGAGGATTAAAATTGACTCAAAAAAAAAAAAAAATTTCTTGGGTTGCCTCCCAACAAGCGCTAGTTTATAGTCGTTAGCTTGACTATCCCAATGCATTATGTCAGTGCTATGGAGGTTTTTGGTTGCTCAAATCCTCCATCTATGTATTCCTTCAACCTTTGCCATTGACTTTGAAGGTCCTATCACCACTCTTCAGCTCAATAGCTCCATGTGGAAAAACTTGTATAATCTCAAATGGACCTGACCACCTAGACCGGAGCTTGCCTGGAAATAGCTTTAGGCGAGAGTTATACAGCAACACCTTTTGTCCTGCTTGAAATTCATGCCTCACAATATGTTTGTCATGCCATCTTTTCGTTCTCTCCTTGTAAATTCTTGCATTTTCATATGCATGGAGGCGGAACTCATCAAGTTCATTAAGCTGTAATAACCTTTTCTCCCCAGTAGCTTCCATATTGAAATTTAGCAACCTAGTTGCCCAGTAAGCTCGATGCTCTAGCTCCACAGGTAAATGGCATACTTTTTCATAAACTAGACGATACGGGGACATCCCAATTGGCATTTTGAATGCTGTTCTATATGCCCATAATGCATCATCTAATTTTAGGGACCAGTCCTTTCTTGATGAGTTGACAGTAGTCTCCAATATTCTTTTAATTTCACGGTTGGAGATCTCTACTTGTCCACTTGTTTGAGGATGATATGGTGTTCCTACACGATGAGTAACACCGTATTTTGTCAATAGAGAATCCAAATAACGATTACAAAAATGCTTACCTCCATCCGTGATGATAGCTCTTGGAATACCAAAGTGTGTGAATATGTATTTCTTTAAGAACTTGAGCACACTCTTGGCATCATTAGAGGGAAGTGCTACTGCCTCAATCCATTTGGATACATAATCCACCGCCACCAGGATGTATTGATTTGAATGAGAAGGTGGAGAAGGCCCCATAAAATCTAATCCCCACACATCGAACAGTTCTACTTCAAGGATATTGGTTAGTGGCATTTTCTGTCTAAAAGAAATATTTCCAGTTCTTTGACATCGGTCACAAGAAGAAACAAAAGCAATAGCATCTTTAAACAGGTTAGGCCAATAAAAACCACACTGTAATACTTTAGCAGCTGTTTTGTTGGGTCCAAAATGGTCTCCACACTTTAATGAATGGCAGTGTTTTAAAATATTTTTAATTTCATCATCAGGCACACATTTCCTAATAAGCTGATCTGGACAATACTTATATAAATATGGATCCTCCCAAAAATAATATTTTGCATCATGTAAAATTTTTTTTTACTGGTAATTAAATTTTGGAGGAATAATATCACATGCCTTAAAATTAACAATATCAGCATACCAGGGTGTACTAGATGTGAGTAATGCAAATAATTGCTCATCAGGGAATGACTCATTAATAGGTACCTCAGTGTTCTCAATTTCTTTACTTAACTCTAACCGAGACAAGTGATCTGCTACAAGATTTTCTGCTCCTTTCTTGTCCCTAATCTCCAAGTCAAATTCCTGCAATAAGAGCACCCAACGAATTAGTCTCGATTTCGCATCCTTCTTTTCAAGTAAATATTTAATTGCTGAGTGATCAGTATAAACTATTATTTTTGCTCCTATAAGATATGGCCTAAATTTATCAAAAGCAAAAATAATGGCGAGCAACTCTTTCTCTGTGGTGGCATAGTTCAACTGTGCATTATTCAGTGTTCGACTCATATAGTACACCACATGAAGTCTATTCTCCTTTCTTTGTCCCAAGACTGCTCCTATAGCATAGTCGCTTGCATCACACATGAGTTCAAATGGTAGATTCCAGTCAGATGCAGTGATGATAGGAGCTGAGATTAATTCTCTCTTTAACCTGTTAAAAGCAACCAAACACTCATCAGTAAATTTAAAAGGTGCATCCTTGATCAATAAATTACAAAGAGGTTTGGTAATTTTAGAGAAGTCTTTTATAAATCTTCTATAGAAGCCAGCATGCCCTAAGAAACTCCTCACTCCTTTAACAGATATTGGTGGTGGTAATTTCTCAATGACCTCCACCTTTGCTTTGTCTACTTCTATCCCTCTAGATGAAATCTTATGGCCTAAAACTACTCCTTCCTGCACCATAAAATGACATTTCTCCCAGTTCAACACAAGATTAGTTTCTTCACAACGCTGTAGAACTTGGGAGAGGTTAGTCAAACACATATCAAAAGAAGGACCAAAAACTGAAAAATCATCCATAAAGATTTCAATGAATTTTTCAACCATATCAGAGAATATAGACATCATACATCTTTGAAAAGTTGCAGATGCATTACATAACCCAAATGGCATACTCCTATATGCAAATGTTCTATATGGACAAGTAAATATAATTTTTCTTGATCCTCAGGTACAATAGGTATTTAAAAATATCCTGAATAACCATCTAAAAAATAGTAGAAGGGATATCCGAACAATCTCTCAAGCATCTGGTCAATAAAAGGCAAAGGAAAATGGTCCTTTCGTGTGGCTTTGTTTAACTTCCTATAATCAATACACACACGCCAACCAGTGACTGTTCTAGTGGGTATCAGTTCATTTTTATTATTTGTAATAACAGTCATCCCTCCTTTCTTAAGAACTACTTGAACAGGACTCACCCAACTACTATCAGAAATAGGGTAGATAATTTCTGCATCAAGTAATTTCATTACTTCAGCTCTAACTACTTCCTTCATATTAGGATTTAACCTACGTTGATGCTCAATTGAAGGTTTGTAGTTTTCTTCCATTAAAATTTTATGCATGCATATACTAGGACTAATTCCCTTAATATCATCAATAGACCAGTCTAATGCTTTCTTATGCTTTTTCAACACATGCAACAATTTTTTCTCTTGTTCAGTAGACAAATGAGCAGATATAATGACAGAAAAAATAGATGAGTCTCCCAAGAATGCATATCTTAAGTGAGAAGGGAGCTGCTTAAGCTCAAGCTTGGGGTTTGGCTTAGCCTCTACTGAATCCTGTATTTTCTCAACATCATTTAATATATCAACATGCTGTTTATTTTTAACACCATCAATCAAGTCATATTCAGAATTGTCAATTATTTCACTAACAAATTTATTAATCACATCTAATCTAAAACATTCATCATTCTCAAGAGGATATTTAGAAGAATTAAGCACGTTAAAAATTACCTCTTCTTGTCCCACTCTTAAAGTAAGCTTACCCTCATGGACATCTATAAGTGCCTTGCCAGTTGCAATGAATGGATGCCCCAATATCAAAGGAACCTCTCTATCTTCCTCCATATCCAAGACAATGAAATCCACTGGGAAGATAAATTTGTCCACCTTGACTAATACATCCTCCACTATGCCTTTAGGATATGTCACTGATCGATCAACTAGTTGTAATGAGACACTAGTCGGTTTCACATCTCCTAGTCCAAGCTTCCTGAAAATAGATAAAGGCATTAAGTTAATGCTAGCACCTAAATCACACAATGCTTTAGTGAATTCGATATTGCTAATATTGCATGGAATTGTAAAACTCCCTGGATCCTTTAATTTTGATGGCAACTTGTTCTGAATGATTGCACTGCACTCTTCGGTGAGCATGACTGTCTCATGGTCCTCTAGCCTTCTCTTTTTGGAAAGGATGTCCTTCAAGAATTTGGCATAGCTAGGCATCTGAGCTAATGCCTCCGCAAATGGAATATTTATGTGTAGTTTCTTGAAGACCTCCAAAACTTTAGAAAGTTCTTGTCATCCTTACTTTGCTTGAGCCTTTGAGGAAAAGGAACTGGTGGATTGTAGGGCTTTACTGGCTCTTCTTTTTTCTCTTTTAGCTTCTCTTTGACCATAGTCTCTTCTTGAGTTTGTTCCTTTACTTGTTCTTTAACAGGCTCTTTCCCTTGTTGTTCCCCTAGTTGTTTTCCACTCCTCAAGGTAATTGTCTTCACATGCTCCTTCGGGTTCGTTTCAGTATTGCTAGGCAATGACCCTTGAGTTCTGTTAGCTACCATGTTGGCCAACTGTCTCATTTGTATTTCCAAGTTTTTAATGGCAGCTTGCTGGTTTTGAAAGTTTGCCTTAGTCTCACCCATGAAATCAGTAGTGGCCTTGGTGAGAGTTGCAACCAATTCTTCCAGATTAGACTTCTTTTCTTGCTGTGGAAAATCAGGTGGTCCTCTATTCTGATAATTTTGTTGTTGCTGTTGATTTCTCCAGGAAAAATTTGGATGGTTCTTCCAGGCAGACGTGTAAGTGTTTGAGTATGGATTGTTCTGTTGCCTTCCTTGGTTTGCCACATATTGCACTTGTTCTTGTACTGGAGGCATGAATGAGCTGTCAATCGGACAATCTCGAGTAGCATGTTGCCCAGTACACATCTCACAGGTCTGCACATAAGTATTGACAGCATTAATCGATAAATGATCTAATTTTTTGAAAAGAGTGTCTACCTTTGCATTGAGTGCAGTAATAGCGTCTATCTCATGAACCCCAGTAGGTCTCCTCGCCATGTTTCTCTCATTGGGCCATTGGTAATTGTTGTTGGCCATTTCCTCCAAAAGATCATAGGCCTCATCAAGCGACTTCCCCATCAATGAACCTCCAGCAGTAGCATCAATATTAATTCTGGTATGGTTGTTCAGCCCATTGTAGAAGGTTTGCACAACCAACCATTTAGGCAGCCCGTGGTGTGGACACCTCCTAAGCAGATCCTTGAACCTTTCCCAGGCTTCATATAAGGTCTCCATGTCAAATTGCATGAAGGTTTGGATGTCAGTCCTCAACTTGGCAGTCTTAGCAGGTGGAAATAATTTTTTCAAAAATTTTTGTGCTAAGTCATTCCAAGTGGTGATCGAGCCAGCAGGAAGAGACTGTAACCATGCTTTAGCCTTGTCTCTAAGTGAAAACAGGAACAATCTTAACCGAATTGCATCATCTGACACTCCATTATGCTTAAGGGTATCACATATCTCCAAGAAGTTTGCAATATGCGCATTAGGTCATCATTGGGCAATCCTCCAAACTGAACTGCTGTCTGGATCATTTGGATCAAAGCAGGCTTGATCTCAAAGTTGTTTGCTTGCACAGGTGGTCTTGTGATGCTAGATGAAGCTCCATTCACGTAGGCATGGCATAATCCCGCAGTGCCCTGGGGTTTGCCTCTCTAGCAACCTCATTATTTCCTACTAGGATTACTTCTCTCCTTGGATCTTCAGCCATTTCTGGATCTACTTTTGCCTCAGATTTCTTTCCTTCTCTGATTGCTTTAATGTTTTATTTACAAGTGCGTTCAATTTCTTGACTTGAAATGGGGTTTGATTCAATTCTCACAAGTCGACCCGATTCTCTTTTCCAAGTTGTAATTTTGAAAGATTATTATCTTTTCTTTTTTTTTTTTAAGAAGAGAGAAGAGGAAAGAGAGAGAAAAGAGTTCTAGAGTGAGTCCTAAGGAGTCCTAAATCTAGAGATGAAAGAGAAGAGTGTTTTAATTATGTTTAAATTTTAATGGCAAATAAGTTAGCACAAAATGGACTTTCTATCCTAGGGTTAACCTAGATCTAGACAGCTCCTAAATTTCCAAGATCGCCTTCAAGCACTCCAAGCCCAAAACTGACTAACTATCTTGGTCAGGTAAGTGTAAGATGTGGGAGGTCCCCTGCTTGTTGCTTTCCTTAGACACCAACTGAGTTGGCCAGGTCAGACAACGGAACCAATTGAAAACCACCTTCTTAAACCACTTGCCTTAGACACCGAGCAATTAATCAAATCGAACCCGGTCTAACTTTAGGGCTTTCTTGTCCTATTGAGCTCGAATATCCTAGGGCCAACATTTAATTGATTTTAGATTAAGGTCTAGGTTATGCAGGATGAAGGATGTGATTTTTGGACTAAGGAAGGGTGATCAAATCCCACCTTATCTGATTAATGGGTTAAGTACCCTTAAAGTTAATTATGGAGATGCAATGCAAAGAAACAAGATGTCCAATCAAGTTTGATTTTTTTTTTATATTTTTGGTTATACTATATTAGTTAAGCGTTATGAAATGTCATTGATTTTTTTTTTAAATATCTAAGAAATAAAATATCTAGATTACTAGTAAAATCAACTATTCTTGATATTAAAGCACCAGTCCCCGGCAACGGCGCCAAAAACTTGTTAGCCTATTTCACAAGTACACGAAATTGCTCAAGTAATATAATGATAAATAAGAGATCATTCCCACGAGGACTGAGTTTAATTACCAAAAATAAATACTAATTTTACTAATATCTAAACGATCGAAACTGAATGATAATGAAAAATAAAATTAACTCTAAAGAACTCAATGAAAGCTGAATCAAAATTCGATTGATAAAGCACTAGGGTATATCTGATTTCACTTGGACCAATTATCAATTCCAGCTATTCGATTAATAATCTAAATTTAATTATTAATGCAAGGATAAATAATCTTAAATTATTTAATAATCTCTCCCGAGTTTATTAAATATACTAATTAAAATCTATAATCTATCTTTCAATAGTAAAATAGATTTTTATTAGTTCAATAAGCACAGTGATTATTTCCAAAATCCCACAGGTCAAATCTTCTGCTCCCGCTCCAATTATTATTCCTATGATGTTTGTTATTAACTTCAATTTATAATCTTCCTTTCCAGTATCAATTATAAATCGAAATCAATCAATACCAAAGATAATAATACTTAAAAGCATTAAGTGCAAATAACAAATAATTGTATTAATAAAGAAAATTAATACAAGATTTTGGAATTGAAATTAAATCCAAGCTACATCAGGTACCCCAGCTAGAAATTTAGCTTTTCATCATATCAAAATCAAACTCAAGTTTACTTGAATAAAACTCCAAAATCATCCTAACAATGAGTTCTAGAAAATAAATTCAAAGTAAACAAGAGAAAGAATTAAAAACTCTGAAGGAATTGCAGAGCCGAATGAATCCTCTCTTCAAATCTTCCAGATACTCCAAACTCTCCTTGCTTGATTTCTAGCTTTCAAAGATGATTCTTCTCTCCTTCCTGCTGGTGTTTTAGGATCCTTAAATAGGGCTAGGGTTAGGGTTAAGGTGGTATTTTTTCCATAATTTTATTCTATATATCATTCTTTTTATTTGGTATAGAATCTCTCCTCCTTTGGATAGGCTTTAAGCAACCACCAGCCATCTACTCCTTATGCTGCCCAAATTTTTTGATTTTATTATGATTTCCATAGTAAAAGAAGGAAAGGAGGCATGGTTAATTAGAGGAGAAGAATTTTTCCTTTTGGGTCTACAAAATCTGCAAAATAAGGTAAGGTTTCGACTGCCCAAATCAAGTTTTCCAAGAATTAGTTTCAATTCTTTCTCAGTTTGCTCCTCATACAGAATTAGTTTGGAATCTAATTTTCTTCCATTTAATTCTTTCCAAGATAGCTCTTTGCCACCCAAAATTGGTTGCCATATCAGATCTTTGTGCCAAGAAACACTAAGAAGAATCTGAGTGTATCGGGTATTTCTTGTTGTGTCCAACATTGTTACCAACTTCAACCTACTGTAGCCACCTCATCTGAAATCCAAATTTAATTCTGTAAATTATGTTCCTTTCTTGCTTCTCTCAAAATTCTGTAGGATCTAATCTTGCTCAATTTGGAGTCCTGTAGCTTGCCTTTTAGGGGTCCTCACACCAAAATATCCAGAATTTAGATTGGTTGACTAGATGGGAGAGATTAACTGCTTGATTTATTTCCTGCATCTCTAGTTTCTTTTCTGACTGATGATGCCAAAAAGGATAAGGTGTGGGGTCCATTGATATCTTGATTTGGTTATTCTGCTTTGAGGTGGACTTTGATTTTGATGCAAGACCTGATAACTCCGGATGACAAACCCTGCTGAATCGGACTCAACCAATTTCACTTAATTTGACCTTTAAAATATGGTTAAGCCCAATTAGGTGTGACCTGGCTCAATTACCTGCAATTGACATAAAACATATCAGGTTCTTACATTTATTTAGTTAATTATTATACCAATTTCATCAAAATCATTAAAAACTAATAATAATAATTACTATAAAAATGCAATACATCAGCCACCTAGGATTTTGAACCTATAAATAGGTGGCCAAGGCTTCAAAGATTAAGAGAATTCCCATGCCCTAAGATCCCTTTTCAAAGCCCCAAGGCCACCGCCCCCTTCTCTCTCCCTCTCCTCCATGCCCAGAGAGTCTCTCCTCTCTCTTCATTGTGCTGAAATTAGATTTCAGTAAAGAAGCTTTGAAGAAGCCCTGATCCTGCAGCTCTTCTCAAGGGGTTGAGAAGATCCTTCCATCAAGCAGAGGTTCTACAAGGGAGCTATCACTCTGGAGAGCCAATTGATTGCTGATCAGCCCTCTACTCTATATGGATACCCATAAAGGCCAGGCACTTGCATAGCTATAAGGAAGAAATAAATCCATGATCATCACTTACGAAGATCATCAACCCACACAAAAGTATAATAGAAAATTATTTTTTTTATTATTCTATTCTTATTCTCACATGTAAATTCAGATATTTCATACTGGTGTCAGGTTTGCTCTTTTACATGATAGGTTGGGTAGTTTAAAATTGTTTATTTCACTATGCATGATGATTAGATTAGATCTAATATCATCTTTACCAATCCTTCTTGATTAATGAGATTAATTAAATATCATATGAATTTATTTTTAATTAATGAGATTAATTAAAATACATCCAAGAAACCTAAGAGATCCTTCAAGTGGTATTAGAGCAAGGTTAAAGGTTTAGGGTTAGTCTAAGATCATCCTGACATATAGTTGCCCCGGCATAATAGATGTTATACTGAAAGATTGTCCTAGGATGAGAAGAGATGAAACCCTAAAATCAATAAATCCCTTTGTACATGAGAAAAAGGATTAGGATTTAAGTATGACATGATGATCATTTGAATAAGTTATTGTTCAAAAATTAGATATCTAAATCAATATGGCTTTATTTTTCATATGAGATGTGAAATAAGAAATCCTAATAAATAAAATCTATTTTAATATAATATGAGATATTCATGAAACCTAATAAAATTTGTTTCATTAGAATCTGGATTAATCTAAGATCATCCTGATACAAGGTTGCCCTGGCATAATAAAAATTATGCTGAAAGATTGTCCTAAGATGAGAAGAGATGAGACCCTCAAATCAAAAGATTATAAGATAATCGCATGGTGTTTTTCACTGATACATGTGGCAATCTCCATGAATCACCACAACCCTTTATGCAGGGTTGTATCATGAATACACATCGAGATGGTTGCAATCCTGCAAGCTGTAGTGAAGGAAATCCATAGCCAGACCAATTTAGAATAGATTGACCAATTGATGTCTAAAGCAAGTATTTTAAAGAAAGATGGTTACTTAATTAGGACTGTTGCTCATGCACGAAAAGCCTCCCACTAATTTTGTACTTATTTGATCAATCTAATTGATCAAATTCTATTTTGGAGTGTTAGGTTCAATACATTTGCGCTGCACCATGAGTTCAGTCTTAGTGAACTAAGCAAGGATCTCACTAGTAGATCCATTAATTATGGATTTACATTGGATGTAGATAAATAATTAAAATAAAGAGACCTAAGTTAAATCTCCTCATATATATTAAGTCGAGCAGTCTTTCATTGTTGTAGAGATGCGAGTACTCTATTGATATTGATTATTCTCGACTGGATATAGGAGTTCAGTTGCATTGAAAAAGTACAACCACTCTATTAACATGACATGTTGCAGGGTAGAGATGGGGTTGGCCCAATAACTATTAGGTAAGGGATCTAATGATGGCTTCACTTATGTAAGAACGGCGACTCTGACTTAACTAAGGAATGAGGTCAATAACTGTCAGGTGAGGCCTACAGAACTTAAAGATCGAAGACTACTGCAAGATGCTTGAGAAGTATTGGATAAGATTTGTCCACACATTGATTGACACATTCTAATAACTGTTAGATGAGATGGTGTGCTAATCAGTGGGATCACAGTACCCACTTGAAATCCTAATCACGAAGGAATTTCTATTTCTCTACCTGAGGAGTATGGGAGATTTGAAGAAATTATGGGAGACTAGTTTATTTTTAAAATAAAAATCTTAAAATAAACTAAAATAAGTCAATTACAAAAATCTAACTAGAATCTTCTTCTCTTTGCTAAGAAATATCTACCTCCAATCCTCTTATCCGTATACTTGAAACCAACCGCATTACTGGTTCGAATTACAAGGACTGGCTTAGGAATTTGAAAAATATTTTAAGTTCTGAAAAACTCAACTATGCCATGGATCAGGATATCCTTATGCTACCAGCTTATTTGACAGCTGATCAAAAGGCAGCATATGAGAAATGGTTGGACGATGACAATAAGGCTTGATGCTATGTATTGGCATCTATGTCGAATGAACTTCAACGCCAACACAAGGACATCAACACTGTCAAGGCTATGCTCAATCACCTCAAGGAGTTATGTGGTGAACAGAGCAGATCTACATGCTATAAAGTGTCCAAAAGATTCTTTAAGGTAAAAATGCATGACAGGCAGTCTATCCATGATCATTGTCTAATAATGATCAAAGATTTTGAAGAGCTTGAGAAGCTCAGATTAGTCATGGATAAGGAATTGCAAGTTAATCTAATCCTTCAATCCCTTCCTGACTCATATGGGTAGTTTATTGTAAACTTCCATATGAACAAAATCGATTGGACCAAGGCTAAATTACTAAACATGCTAGTTACAATTGAAGAGACTTTGAAGAGTTCAAGGGATACTGCTCTTACTGTAGAGCAAACTTCATCTTCCAAGAGAAAGTCTACTTGGAAGAAGAAGAAGAGGTCCATTAAAAAGTAGAAGAAAAAGAACAACCCTAAGAAGGAAGCTCCTAAGAAGAAAGTGTAGAAAAGGGAAAGTGTTTTCACGATGACTTTGAAGGCTATTGGAAGAAGAACTGTCCTATCTATCTGGAGAGCCTGAAGAAAAAGAAAGACAACGCACCTTCAGAAGGTATGTTAAACCTGTTAGTAATTGAAACTAATCTTACAGTTTCTTCTACTTTCAGTTGGGTCATAGACTCTGATTCTAGTATTTATTTGTGCACTTTTATGCAAGATCTTGGAGAAAGTAGAAGGCTGAGGGAAGGTGAAATAACTCTGAGAGTTGGCAACAAAGCAAGAGTTGCTGCTGTAGCCATGGGCACCTATCCTCTGTGACTACCATCAGACATAGTTTATTACTTAAGGACTGTTACTTTGTACCTACTACAAGCAGAAATTTGATTTCTATTTCAAATCTATCGCAGGATAATTATATATTTAATTTAATAAAGACTATTATATCATTTATTTTAAAAATAAAATAGGTAGATATAATCTTTTAATTGACAGTCTCTATCACTTGCATGTAGATATATCGGTGAATGTGTTTGAGTAAGTAGTGAATGTCATAGATCTAAAATATCTAGAGATAATGTAAATCTTAAGTATATATGGCACCTTAGACTAGGTCATATAGGAGAAAAAAGATTTAACAGACTAGAAAAGATGGGCTCTTGGATTCATTGACTACTGAGTCATATCCAATCTGTGAATCTTGTCTTCAAGAAAAAATGATCAAGCTGCCTTTGTAGGACAAGAGAAAAGAACCATTGAGGTACTTGCTCTGGTACACACTGATGTGTGCGGCCATTCAATGTGTCGGTCAAATGAGATTATACCGACTTCATCATCTTTATCGATAATTATTTATGGTACGGATATATATATGTTCTAAGATATAAATCTGAAGCCTTTGAAAAGTTCAAAAAATTCAGATATAAAGTTGAGAAGTAAATTGAAAGAATTCTAAAAGTACTTTGATTAGATCGAAGAGGTGAATACCTAAGTAGAAAATTTTTGAATTATCTCAAAAAAAATAACATAGTCTCACAATGGACTCCACCTAGAATGTTCCGACTCAATGAGGTTTTAGAATGGAGAAATTGGATCCTATTGGATATGGTTCGATCCATAATAAGCTTCATGGATTTTTTTTTATTTTTTGGAGGATATATTTTGCTTACCGCTAACTATCTAGTAAATAGAATTTTTTCTAAATCTATTTCTATCACACCATATGAGATGTGGCCTGATAAAAAATCAAATCTTGATCATCTCAGGATCTAGAGATGTTCGACACATGTCAAAAGACTGCAGGCAGACAAGTTAGAGGCTAGATCCTTAAGGACTTATTTTTAGAGTATCCAAAAGAATCTCTAGGATACTATTTTTATCCTCTAGAGGATCACAATATGATTGTGAAACAGAATACTATCTTCTTAAAAAAATAGTTTATCCAAAATGGAAGTAGTAGGAAGCAAACAGGGCTCGATGAGAGAGTGATCTCTGAAGAACAATGAGTCATAGAACCTATTGAACCTATTTTAGTTAAGCCAGTACATGTAGATCCTCATCCACCTGGAAGTCAAGTAAGATTTTTCATCCTCCTAAAAGATACTTAGGTTTTATTTCAAAGAAGATAAAGAAAATATTCCTTATAAAAAATGGAGAACATGGAGATAATCTCAGAACCTATGATGAGATGATGTTAGGCATCGATTCTGAGAAATGATTAGAAGCCATGAAGTCAAAAATTGACTTAATGCATTCCAACTAAGTCAAAAATTGACTTAATAAATTCCAACTAAGTCTGAACTTCACATTCAATGATGGAGATCATAAGGTCTACAAGGTGCAAAGATCTATATATAGACTCAATCAAGCATTTCAGAATTGAAATACTCATTTTAATGGTACCATCAAATCATTTGATTTCATCAAGAATGAGGAAGAGCTGCATATTTAATCATAAGAAAAGAGATTATTATTAATCTTAAACTTAATAAAAGAAATTATTATTAATCTTAAAAGAGAGATCATTGATAAATAATTGCACTTTACTTATCCTGTGATTTATTTAAGCATTCATGTAGTTTTGATTATTTCTTTCATTTTGAGCAACTATTAGTACTTTACATTGTTTTGATCATATCATCAAATTTAGATAATTAATTGGTATCACCAAATCATTTTTTATCTAAAAAAAATTATTAATGAATATTGATATTTTGCTCCGATTGATTAATATCAAAAAATAGATTTGAGAAATGCTCTTCGTGAATCTTTTGAAATTGATATCAAACAAAAAATTTCAAGAAAGCTATCATTTATTTTTAAAGCTAAATATTTAAAGAAAACTTTATTTCTATTCAATTGGTATTAGATAACTTACTGTTTGTCTTGTATTTTATTGATCTATATATTTTTTAACAATAATAGAAGAATATCTTTATCTCAAATCTGATTTTGTAAAGCTATATTTTAAATGAGATATCATTTGAGTTAAATTCAAAAAATTAATATCTTTTTTGAACATAATTGCTTAATACTTGTTATGAAAAGGATGAAATGATCTTTTCAAAGAATATCTAAAAATCTCTTAATTTCAATGATTTGCTAATATCAATACACATTGATTTATCATTCTAAATTCTTAAAACTATTTAATTTGAATAGATATGTCTTTATCACTTCAAAACTAAGATAATTACTATCAAAAATTTTTTAAGAAAGTTACTATTTCAAAATATATGGTATCAAGCTAAATTTGAAACATATTTTTGTATTTTGCTACAATTGATTTTTTTCAAAAATAAATTTAAAATAGCTTTTTTTAAAATCTCTAATTAATATCATGATAAGTATTATTTGGTTTGACTTTTAAAATAATTGATATCAAGAAGATTAACTTTCACAATTGATATCAAACAATCTAGTTTTTCTTTGTAATCTATTATTTAATCTCTTAGTAAAAAAAAAAAGAATACCTTATCTTAAGTTTATTTTGCTCTGATATAATATTTTGCTCAATTTAATATATTTTTGGAACAATATCATTTGAGATAAATTAAGAAAATTGATATCATTTCTCTTTTCAAAAAAAGAAAGAAATGAATTTTGAAAAACTAAATTTATCCTATGAAATTATTTATTCTGAAGAGCTCTATCTTCTTGAATCTTTGAAGCACAAAGCTTATTTGTAATTGAATTTGAGAATCCATTTAATATATCAACTTTATTCAAAAAAGAGAGAGATATGTTTTTGAATCTATATTGATCAAAAAAAATTCTTTTGGATAGTTAGTATTTGGATTGAATCTCAAAATATTTGATATCAAAAAGAATTAAATTGATTATTCTTCAAAGAAATAAACTCAAATTTTTTTTAATTAGTATCAAGCAGAATTTCTTAAGAATATTATTACAATTGATATCATAATTCTCATAATTGATATCAAATAGTTTATTCTTACCTTAAATTTGTTACTTTATCTTTTGGCAAAAGTAAAGTATGCTATGTCTCAAATCTGAATTTTTATGACTATATTCTTACAATTACATCATTTGAGATAAATTCTTGTGATATATTTTTGAGTGCTCTGCTTTAGTATCAAAACAAGTGTTTCTAAGACTACATTATTCAAAAAATTTTATTTCTATTGAATCTTTAAAGCTTAAAGTATTTTCTAACTAAAATTGAGAAGTATTTTTGCATCTATATTTTGAGAAGAGGAAAAACTTTTAAAATCTGAACTTAAAAGTTGAATCCAAGTTTTGAAAGGAAGAGAACTCAAATCAAATTTAGAAAAGTGAATATCTTTGAATTGGAGTCTTTGCTTGATTTTGATGATTCTTTTTAAATTCTTTTCTTGTGCTTTTTGATGTTGTCAAAAAGGAGGAGAGTTATATTGATCATATGATTGAGATGATCATATGTTTAAAATGCTTGAGTTGATCACTTGATTCATTATACTTGAGATACTCATTTGCTTGCTTAAAAAAATCATATGAAATGAGTACGTTATATTGAATATAATTTTGGATGTATGCACTCTTGAATATCATGGTAACATTCATGAAGTGTATGCTTACATATGTCTAGTTATTCACTTCATATTGTATATTAAAAAATTAATTGAAATACATAATATGCTTTATTGCACATATACTCAAAATTTTATCATCATCAAAAAGGAGAAGATTGTTGATTTTATGATTGATTTTGATGATAATAAAATATTGAGTAATTATGGTACTAATCATATGTTTCAAGATTAGATGTAGAATTTTTCAAGTATCCAAAATGAAGAAGTTATCTTAAAGACAAATCCTCTCAAGATGACAAATCAAAGTATTTAAAAGAATAAGTTCTCACAAGTTTGGA
Source organism: Elaeis guineensis (assembly GCF_000442705.2). Classification (NCBI taxonomy): domain Eukaryota; kingdom Viridiplantae; phylum Streptophyta; class Magnoliopsida; order Arecales; family Arecaceae; genus Elaeis; species Elaeis guineensis. The sequence goes on along the minus strand of NC_026004.2, from coordinate 81,336,276 downwards.
TGATTCATTATGAAAAAAATAAAATTAAAAAAAATAAATATTATTTGAAAGTATTAGAGTCAAAAAATTTAAGTTTGGGAGGCTAAAATCTGAAAAAAAAATGATGTTGGAAGGTTGTGAGTTGACTTCAAGAGATTTTGAGTCGACTCTGGTATGTTGGAAGAAGACTGGTACAAGCTCGAGTTGACTTGAAGTCAATCTGAGCTGACTCACTCGAAGAAGATATAAGACCATATTTTCAAGATCTCTACTTGAGTCTACTTGCTTTTAACTCGAGCTGACTCACTTGCAGATCGAGCTGACTCGTCTGCAGATCGAGTTGACTCTTGTCATAGGACTGTACTAATGACTAGTTCTTCTGCACTCTTTCAATGGCTAGTTTTTATTTTTAATGACTATTTCAGCTTTTTCAATAGTCAAAACTCACTCTTAAGCCACTTTCAATCTTACAAAAGGTTAGAAAATCAATTGAAAAGATAGCCAGACGGATTGAAAAGAAAAAATCATCAAATAGAGTGAGGTTCATTGAATATCCTTGAAAAAGAAAAAAAAAGAAAGATTGAGTGCATAGATTTGAGAGCTTTCAAAGAGTGATCTTTTCCAACATCATCTATATTTTCTCAAGCTTCAAAGAAAAGTAATTAAGCCTCAAAAAAGCAACCTTTCGGCCTTTTCTTTATGCATAGAATAGTTATATTATTCTGTTTTATTTTGAACTAAAAATTTATTCTTATATTCTAATTTCTTTATAAGTTTTTTTGGAAGAAAAAAAATTTGAGATAGGCCCATCCAAGCCTAGAATTGGACAAGTGTAGGCTTGGTTAGTGAGCACGTAAAACCAACTGGGTTGATTATGAGCCGAAAAATAATCGATGTAAGGTTATGGTTGGTGATTCAAAAAATCAACTAAATTAGTTTGTGAGCTCGCTAAAACCAATATACTATAATCAAGAGGATTACAGTGAAATTCTCAAGGAGCTCTTATGGAGTGAATGTAGGTGCAGAATTACACCGAACCACCATAAATTTTTTTGTCTTTGTGTTGTGCCTTTTGCTCTCCTTCTTTACTTTACCTATTTTAGTTCCTACGTTGCTGCCTTTAATATTATAATTCCTCTATAGCATATTGCAATCACCTCACAACTATCTAAATTAGAGTAATTTAAAGCACTTGTTTAGATTTTAGATTTAGTTAAAAGTTTTTAGAAGAATCCAATTCACCTCCCCCCCTCTTGGGTTGCTACATTTCTGGTCAATAAATTTTTTTCAAACTCCTAAACAATGAACCTAACAGAAGGTATGAGAGACAAATAGGATGGTTTTCGACCAATACTACAGCAAGCCAAAGGTGGGCTTTCACTGCTTTAATAGACTTACAGTAGAATAAAAACTTGCAAATCTAGATGAGATAGAATGCCACCAACTCTTGATATGAAATTCGATATAAGATGAGTAGCTGGCTGTTTTGTATAAATATAGGCTGAAGTTGTCCTCTAGAATAAAGATATCAGATGCAGCTAAGAAATTCTCATCTATTCACTGAAGATCTAATAGAAACCCTAGATCAAAAAAAATTGTGGTTGACATCCTATAGTTGAAATGAAAAGTATTAGCAGAAGAGGACTAGAAACATAGTGCAGCCAATAACAAAGGCTAGTTTTCTACCATTTAGAAAGTAGAAAATTTCACATGGTTCGATAATCCATGCTGTTCCCAATTAGCACTTTTATAAGAAGAAACATGGTGGATCCAGCGAGCCTAAGATGAAAAGAAGGTAGGCTAGGGTCTACGAGGGCTGGTACCCTCCCAAATAATGGTATTGAAGTTGGACTGTTGATAAAGAAAAACTTCTTTATAGTGGATTGGAAAGATTAAAGAAAAAGATAGAGAATTATTGAATCGAAGATGGGACCCAAGATAGTGAAGTGAGATGATTCAGATATAAGTAGCTTGGGATTAACAGAGGTATGAACATTGGATGCCTCAAGTTCTTTTTTACACTTCTCATATTGCTCGACCAAAGAAGGGGATGAAGACACCATGAGAGAAGCTTGAAATGAAGACACAAGAGTTAAAGTAAAGATGAACAAAGAGGAGACTAATTGAAATATGGCGACCCTTGGAAACATCCACTCAATAGAAGCAACCAAAGAAAAATTGATGCATGTAAAGGGCACTCAATATTCTTGGAAATGAACTTACGTTTACAGCTAAAATTCGAAAGGTTGTTTATTGATTAAAATGAGATCAAGGAAAATGGAGATCGGAGTTAAAATTATAGATACATCTTATAATCCTCTTGACCATCAGATTATAAGATGCAGAGGGCATTGTTTGTACCATAAAATTACACCCATAAATGGTTTGGGTTTGGTGAATCGGTGGATGAAACTCACACAAGAGAAGATGCATGGGAGACATGCAAGAAAGATAGATAGCATCGAGAACCATTTTTAAAAGAATTACGGTTACTAAAACATGAGAAAATGGGATCTAATGGTATCTTGAACTTATTTAAGATGAATGTAACTTTATTGGAAGGCATCAAAAGATCAATGAAAAGACTCCAACTTATCCATTTGCTTTTAGCCTTATCTTTATGATTTACCTTTGAATCATACTTTCATATTTTGTAAGAGTAGGTAGTAATTCTGTGATCCAAGAATCTTTGAAATTTTAAGATAAATCTGAATCCAATGTTTCTTTGAATCTCCAACCTTGCACCGATAGCATGCCCGCTCATTTCTCTCTGCATTGCCAATTTATTATTCTTCCTAGGCTTCAACCATGAAAAGTAGGAAAATAGAACCAAACTACCAACCCTTTTACCCTCTCTTTTATCTAGTTTTTGACAATGATGACATGCCCATTCATTTGCATGATCTAGCTAGGGATGCCATACCATTCTACCATTACTCTCAATTGTCTAAACAATATCTATCTAATGAAAGAGATTATAGGTGTTGCAGGTGGAGCACTAATAGTATTTTTCTGGTTAAAAACTACTACTATTTCTTGAAACATGAAAAAACTAGATCACAAATTTGTTTGATAATCTTGAAACTACGAATACCTGGGGAGGTAAAAGATCTTAACTAGCAATGTTTTCATAAAAAGTTACTTACTATAGATACCATGGCAAAGAAAGGGGTGCAAGTTCTGAGCTCTTTCTCCTTGTGTCGAAACCACTTCGAAACAACTAACCATCTATTGGTGACTTGCTTTACACATGGTTGAGCTAGATGTAGTTGATTCATTGGATTCAGAACTACCATCAGCCAACAAGGCTAGAAGAACTCTAGGGGATTGGAGGTGGGGTCTACCCAAACCTGCAGCAAACAAAGCCCTTTGCTCACTCCTAGCAAGATGCTACTGGTGCATTTGGCTAGAGCGCAATAATAGGATAATTTGATTTTAATGAAAATAAAATATTTAAGTATATACTTGATACTAATGAGTTATTTAAGTTTTTGAAAAGAAGTTTCAGAAAGCTAAAACCATATTTCAAAAATCCCTTGGTTCTCATCTTGAAAATCCAAAGAAATAAAGATCAAGGAAATGACATCATGAAAAATCAAGTGCAGAATATCAAAAGCTGACTCTAAGCCTTGAAGAGTCAACTCTGACATGCTAATATTAGGTGGCACAAGCCTCAAGTCGACTCCAAAATAGCTTGAGTCAACTATCTCAAGAAAGATAGAGAGCATATTTTTTGAGACCAACCCTCCAGTCAATTGATGAAGACTTTGAATTGACTTGAAAATTGCTCAAGTCGACTCTTGACCTATCGAGTCGACTCCACTACGACTGACAGCTCTAACGATTGATTTTTCAAAAGTTACAATTTTGCATAGAAGTCCTCCAATAGCTAGTTCTCACCTTCCAATGGCTAGAAATACATGCATTTTTGTATACTCTAACAAGAATCTATGAGTGCCAAAGGCATTTATGAAGGAAGAGAACAATAGAGAAGTGCATTGAACATCAAGAGAAAGAAAAAGAAAGGCCAAAAATCAGTTTGAGCATTTAGTGAGCTATCAAGAAGAGAGATTAAATTTTCAACCACCTGCTTCTTGAGCTATATCGACTATTTATTTGCTCTTGAAGGAGCTCTTCTTTTGTGCTACACCTTGTATTTAAATTTTTTATAGTTACAAGTTTCAATTGGAATTGAAACTTGAGGGTTCGGCTCATCCAAGCTTTAAATTAGATTTTATATAAGCCTGTAAGTAGCCTAGGAAAAGATTTTGATTAGTATACCTAAGGAAAATAAACTGGATTTAATTACAATCCTAACAAAATAATTAAACTATAATCTTGAAGATTACAGTTAAAATTTCTAAGGGATTGCTTCAAGAGTGGATATAGATATTGAGTTTGGTACCAATCACTATAAAATATTATCTTTGTGTGTGGTTTTGCTTGCTTCAGTTTTGCTTCATTTACTTTAGTTTATTTCTTCTTTATATGCATTGCTCCACTATACTCTCATACAGATAATGTCAATTGAGCACATATCTTCAAAAATTTTAGAAAATTCAATTCACCCATCTCTTCCTCTTGGATTGTCTCACTGGGCAACAAATGGTATCAGGGCCTTAGTACTCATTCATTGTTGATATAGTGATCCAAAGTAAAAAATCTTATGGCAACTCAAATAGGTGTGTCCCTTACCGAAGGATGATCTACAAACAGACCTCCTTTGTTTAATGGCACTAATTACACATATTGAAAAATTTGCATACGTAAAGTCATACAAATACTAGATTATAATCTTTGGAATATCATAATCAATGATCCACATACACCTACCATCATGGTAGATGGCATTGTCACTCCCAAATATGAAAAAGATTGGGATGATCTTGATAAGAAATTGGTTCATCTAAATGCTAAAGCCATGAATATTCTTTATTGCTCTCTTAATGATACTGAATTTAATATATTTTTTACTTATATTTTTATCAAAAAAAATATGAGATAGATTAGAGATTACCTATAAGGGTATCAATCAAGTTAAGAAATCTAAGATTAACATGCTGGTTTATAAGTATGAACTATTTAAAATGGAGCAAAATGAATCGATAACTAAAATATTTACTCATTTTACTAACATTATTAATAATCTTAAAAATTTAGAAATTCTTATACTAATAGTGAGCTTGTTCAAAAAATTCTTAGATTATTTTTTAGAGCTTGAGAGGCCAAAGCAATAGCAATTCAGGAAGTCAAGGATCATAATATCTTGCCCCTAGAAAGACTTCTTAATTCTTTTATGACTCATAAGTTAACTATGAAGTAAAATATTGAAGAAGAGGAAGACCATTTCTCTCAAATTAACTAACAAAGGGACTTATGAAGGTAAAGATTTGGAAGAAGGAGAGGAAGATGAGGACACGGCTCTTATAATAAGAAAGTTTAGAAGATTCATGAGGAAAAATAGACAAAACTTCGAAAGGAGGCCTTTCTCTAAGAGTGAGTTAAGCAAAGAAAGAGAAAAGGATAAGCACAAAGAGTCATATTCATGCTATGAATGCAAGAAGTCAAGATATTTTAAGATTGATTGTCCCCTGCTTAAGAAATCCTCAAAAAACTAAGAAGAAGACAATACTAGCCACTTAGGGTGAGAGTAAGGATTGAAGTTCAAATAAGAAAGCATAAGAAATAATAAATCTATGCCTCATGGCACAAGAGAAAGACGTAACATCTGAAACCAAATATGATTTTACTTTTCATGAACTGCAAGAAGCTTTTTATGAATTAGCTAATGAATATAAAAAATCAATTAAAACTATAAATCGTGCATTGATCAAATAAAAGGAAGAATTCTTGAAAGAAAAAAAATCTTTACTAAAGAAAAACCAAGATTTAAAGAAAGAAGTTGAAAAATATAAGTCTATTATTGAAAAATTCACCTATAGTTTTGAAAAATTATATATGTTTTTAATAAAATCAGATTTGATTTTAAACCTCAAAAAAATAAAAGTTTTTGAAAAATTTCTTCGTCAAATAGTCATCTATTGCTTCTCAAAATATCACCTGCTTTTGTTGTGGCAAAATTGGGCATAAAATATATACTTGTGATTTCAAAAAATTGAATAATGGATATAAAGTTAGGAAGATTTAGATTCCAAAAGGAACCATTGTAACTAATCCTAAAAAATCCAAGATAACTTGGGTACCTAAAGTCACTACTTGATTTTTCTTTGTAGATGTGTCTTGTAGCTAAAGAAAAGAAAGGAAGATGGTATCTTGATAATGGCTGCTCAAGGCACCTGATGGGTCATAGAATGCAATTTCTCACCCACGAGGCAAAGAAAGGAGGGGTGTCAATCTTTGGCGATAATGGCAAAGGACATTTTATTGGTATTGATAATATTTGTATCACTCCTTCCATCTTTATAGAAAATATATTGTTAGTAGATGGTTTAAAACATAACTTGCTAAGTATTAATCAACTTTGTGATAAATATTTTAAAGTTGTTTTTGAATCTTTGATGTGTATTATTTTTAGGCCCAATGCTGATGGCATTGTTCTCATTGGACATAGACATGACAATTTCTACATAATGGATCTAGATGATCATCCCATGAAGAATGACCAATATCTAGTTCAATGAATGCTAAAGTCAATGAGACAAACTGATTATGGCATCAGAGATTAGAGCATGCTAGTATGGATTTAATTTCTAAATTAATTAAAAAAATCTTATTAAAGAACTACCAAAATTAGATTTTAAAAAGAACCAAATTTATGATTCTTGTGAGTTTAGAAAGAAAATTAGGACTTCTTTTGAATCTAAAAATCTTATTTCAACTTCTAGACCCTTAGACGAACTGATTCATTTAAACTTATTTAGACCTACTAGAACTACAAGCCTAGGAGAAAAAATACATGAATTTATGATTACAGATGATTTCTTTAGACTTACTTGAGTTTTATTTTTAGCACAAAAAGATAAAGCTTTTTTAACATTCACTAATTTTTACTGTCAAATGAAAAAGATTTTAACTATAATTTGCATTTAGAATTGATTATGGAATCAAATTTAAAAATCAACATTTTGAACACTTTTGCAATGAAGAAGGTATTGAATATAATTTTTCTACACCTAGAAAATCTCAACAAAATATGATTATAGAAAAAAAAAATAGAACCTTAGAAGACATGATCTGTATCATATTATATGAAAATAATCTTCCAAGATATTTTTAAATGAAAACTATCAACACAGCATATTTTATTTTAAATCATACTTTAATTCAACCAATTTTAAATAAAACTCCTTACAAAATTTAGAAAGAAAGAAAATCAAATATTAGCTATTTTCATATTTTTGATTATTCATGTTTCATTTAAATAATGAAAAAAATAAAATTACAAAATTTGATACCAAGTTGGATAAAGATATCTTATTGAGATACTCTACATCTAATAAGATATATTGTTAAAGAATCTATACACATTATATTTAATAAAACTAATGATCTATCTTCAAGAAAAAAAAAATTTAGTGATGATGATGTAGAAATTATAGAAAAAGAGATGAAGAAACTCAACTTAAGAGATAATGCAAATCAAAATAGAGAAGATGAAGCTAAAGATGAAAATCAAGAGAATAACCTTGAAGAAAATGTCAACAAAGAGCATGACGACTTGCCCAAAGAGTGAAAGTTCATATGTCACTACAAAAAATTTGACTATCAGTGACAACTAATTACCATCGCTAATAGTCATTTTGCTATCGCTAATACTATTAACGATGGCTTACTATCGTAATTGATGGTCGAAAAAATTCTAGTCACTAATTACCCTTATTAGCGCTGGAATTTTTATCCATCGCTAATGAAGATTATTAGTGATGGTATTAGCGATGGCTAAACTCCATCATTATTTATTTTTTTTATTTTTAAATAAAATTTTAAAAAAAATTAAAAATAATTAGCGACGGCTTTATTATCGCTAATGCCATCGTTAATAAATCTTAGCGACGGCTCAAGACTTATTAGCGATGGCTCAATGCCATCGATGATATTTAATTTTATTTTTTTAAATTATAATAATATTTTGTTATTAGCGATGGCTCAATGCCATCGCAATACCATCAGTAATAGTTAATTTTAGTTTTTTAAAAAAATCTATAATAATATTTTTTGAAACTTATTTTAATTAATCACAATCAGTTATGATTTCTAACAACTATTATAATTAAAATCCAAAGACAATATGACAATCACAAATAAAAAATAAATTATATTATATTAAAAATATAAATTATATAATTTTACTAGTATCAAAAAAATACAATATAATAAGATAAAAAAAATTAGTCCAAGTCCTCCTCGTCGTCCTCTTTCTCATCCTCCTACTTCTCTCCAGCAGCTGGTGGATGAGAGTCGATGTCCCAACATCTTGAAATAAAAAAAAATAAAATATTATTAATAAATTTTGATATGGAGGCGTATCTTTCGATATGGAGGTGTATCTTTAGATACATTCCTTCGATTCTGGAATAAATTATTTCTACATGTTTCATTCGATGATACAGAACTATAGACATCTTTGATCCATCAATTGGATGATTAGATTAAATTTTTAGTCCCTAGATCCCCTTCTCCAACTCAAGCCTAAATATGTGAAGCTTTTAAATATGAAAACTTAAAACAAGTAAAAGAGTTTACTAATAGAATTACCTAATATAATGGCTGGGACAACGAGCCCAGCTAGTCATGCAGCTGTGGGTCCCGAAAAATCTCTATGGCCATATCGCGGACGACATCCTAGAAGCTCTGAGGTTACTGGCTCGGAAGCTCTGAGGTCGTTGGTTTGAAAGCTCTGATGTTGCTGGCTCAAAAGCCTGAAGCCTCTGCACGATCTCCTCCATATGCACATCGCTCCAAGTCTAGAATATCGAGGCCTATGAGAAGGCCGAAGAGTATCGATCCATTAGAGGGTTGAAGCTATGGTTGAATCCTATGACCCAACTCCTACTCACCCCTCTGATGACCCTGAGCCATCCCTCAAGGTAAAAAGAGACTGAGTGGATGGGTCAATATCATGCTGTGCAATGACATACTCTGCATAATCTACCTACACAATTTAGAAATACATTAGTTCTAATATACATATCAGATCTTATAACAACTTAATAAATATAGTTTGAAATTCTTGCCATGATCTATCATGACCTAGAATCTAAATAATCATCAATCCTCCTAAACTGGTGTGTGGCCTCCCATAACTACAGCTAGCCTGATGGATGATCCAACTGCTATATCTATAATAAGTAAATAATAAAATTAAATTAACTAAAGTATACATATAAAAATTTTTACAGTTCTAGTAAAGAGTTTTGGTATAGATTTCTTATCAATCTGTCGGCCATAATATGTGTGCCGATGGAACCATCCGTGTACCGATCGATCCTACTGAACGGTCTGATTCTGTCGGACCTTCTATCATCTACTGGTATACTTCTCGCTACTCCACTGATCACAGAGGGCCTTCCATACATCCATTCGCATCCAGTGATCCCTATAGGACTTCCAATCCGATAGTGATTGAGAACCAGAATACTTGATAGCAGACTGTCGTAGGCTATGTAGCCCATCTCGAAATCGACGTGTGGCTATCTGCTCAAAGATCAGATAGCTAGCCTCCTCATTCTGAGAAATAAGAATCGATAGTACTCCTGCAAGTAGAAGTAAATATGTATTAATAAATAGAATATAAATCTACCATGAATTATTAAATTAAACACCATTGACTTACCAAGAACATCTCCCAGACTGCATCATGAGCCCCCGATAGTCAACTAGAGAACTCGTTCACCAACTCCAACATCAATTATCAGATGATCTCGATAATCACACAAGGCATGGAGCTCTCTATAAATGTGCAGCAAAATTAATTTTGAACAACAAATATTAGACTCTACAATGGCCAAATTTTAAACATATTCAATAAAGATATAATACCTATGATCGACTCTGAATGTGGATAAGCTCTCTATCCTTCGATTGAGTTGGAGGTGTCCCGAGCCGGCGAGTCCTCTATCAGGCCTCTGTGTTTGGGAGCCAGTCGCTAATGCGTGTGACTGTAGGGTCACTGATGAACCCCAGTCCTCTGAACTTGAGTGTAAAATATCTAATATAAAGAATGTTATATTAGTTAGCAAAGGATAAAATAACATAAACGAGAATATTTAAAGTGTTAAAGTTTACTGTGGGGTGTGAAAGGTGCAGAATCCTGTGAGTTGGCCGCATGATCGCTCTATCTTCGAGAGCTCTGTCCTCTGCTGGCACAACTCCAGCCTCTAAAATAATCTCTAAAATAAAAATAAATTTATCAAATTAATTATACAATTATGGATGGCAATGCAAGATTTAAAATGATTCAAGGATTATATACTTATCACTACTCATCGGCCTCTTCAGATGTCTGATACTCTTTGGATTCTTCTTCTGATTCTTCCTCTTCCTCTTCTTTCAGTTCTTCTTCTTCCCCTTCTTGGATAAGATTATCCTTTAAAATAAAATCAGTTAGATCTACCTCCTCATGTTGGCCATCATGTATGAGAATTTTTGGAGCATCCAACTTGCATCTATTGAAGACCAATGAAATCTTAATATTTCATCCCCCTGAAAGCATTCTAATAATTGGGGTCTTTCTTTTTCGAGTGCATAATGAATGGCTCGAGACTTAATCTTACATACAGCCCACCAATCTTTTCTTCCTCTCTCCTTTGATGGAAAAAGAGTATAATACACCTGAGCAGTTTATTGGGCAAGTACAAAGGGGTCATTTACATATGCTTTTGATCCATATTTGATTCCAATAAGCCCTGTCGTGGATCAATCTTCATACAATTGCCAATATCAAACTATCGGCACTTAAATAGAATGACACTATTATCACCTAAGGGGTAAGTCAACTTGATCACTTCTTTAAGGATCCCATAGTAGTCACTCTCCACCTTGGTATCAAACTAGCTGCTCTTTATACATATACCACTGTTTATTGTACTTTTATGTTCTCCATATTACTGTATGTGAAATTTGAAATCATTTACGTTACAGTCAATATAACATGTCACATATTTTATTGGCCTTAATCTAATGATCTTACCTTCCTAGGTATGTATTCATAGCCTTGCATGACCTGCATATTATAAAAAAAATAAATTGAAAAAAATTAAATTAAATTAAATGACAATGGTCGCTTACCAGTTGATAGAACAAATTTGTAAAGTTCTGTGAGTACTGAGTGAAAATTTCTTCCTCACTTATCATCAGATTGTCCCATCTCAGCATCTCATCATATTGCCTATACATGCATAAGATAAGTACAGTATGATAAATAATTAAAGAGTTGAGATTGTGATGGATACTTACTCAACATATGGGTCGATCTCTACGTAGTTTATCAAAATATATCTCTGCCTGTTGAAGTTCAGTATCAGTCAATACCCGACAAACCTCATACCCAAATTTGCAAGCAAGATAGGCAAATATTGAGATCTCTGCCTCTAATCTCTCACCACCAACATCATGTACACCCACTTCAATCTGCTTTGACTGTACACTGGGGTTAAAGTAGTGTCAATTGAAATCTAAAATTTTTTCTATTATATAAGCCTCATAATAGAACCTTCAACTCAATCTTATTTTTTACTTTCTTCTTAAGACTGTGCATGTATCTTTCAAATGATAAATTACCTAAACTGCACTGGTCCCCCCACCCTAGCTTCATACACCAGATGAATCATGAAGTACTCCATGGAGTCGAAGAAGCTAGGAGAAAATATCTTCTCCAACTTGTATATAGTCTCTACACTGCTCGCCTCAAGATTGGAGATGTAGTCAGTGGATAGTTCGATAGCATAAATATCTCTGAAGAAAAGGATAAGCTCAGTCAAAGAACTCCACATGAAGTTGGAAAGGAGATCATGCCAAGCCAATGGGAGTAATCATTGCATGAAGATATGACAGTCATGGCTCTTTAGCCCATAGAATCTGCAATCTTTGACATTGACACGCCAAGCTAGATTACTTAAATAACCATCAAAAAATTTAAGACTTTTACACCATTCACATATGTTCTTCGATTGCACCCTTGTTAACGTATAAGATACTTTCAGCTTCAAAAATTTTTCAGGTGACACCTCAATCTGCTCTAACTGAGGATGCTTACATATATTCTTCATATCTGCTCAAGCCTTGGGATTATCCTTCGTCTTATCCTTGACATCCATAACAGTGTAGAAAATATTATCGAATACATTCTTCTTAATATACATGATATTAATATTATGACGGATCAAATTGATGGATCAATATGGCAATTTTCAGAAGATGCTTTACTTCACCCATTTATGAGTTCTACCGAACCCCGTGGCTTTGCTTATCAAATAGCATGTCAAACTGGACTTCCTCCAATTGGGATACCCTCTGAAATACTTCCATACCACTGAGGCATGGGGGTGCATGATCTTTCTCTATCTTATTCTTCCTGAAACTATCCCACTGCTTTCGAAAAGGATGATGCTCGGAGAGGAATTGATGATGACAATCGAATCAATAGGGCTTACGACCATGCTCAAACTAAAATGATTTTGTATTCTCCATGCAATAGGGACAATGCAAGCTTCCCATGAGTGTTCCATCGTAATAGCATCCCATAAGCAGAAAAAATACTGATAGTCCACATCAATGCAGCCTTCGTTACAAAATTTGCTTCTTCGATATATCAAAAGTAGGTATGCCATTGGACCATAAAATTTTAGCTTATCAACAAGAGGCCTTGGATATACATTAATGCTTCTACCAGGATGTCGTGGTCCAGGAATGAGTAATATAAGAATGATGTTATGTTCTTCATGCACATCCCAAATGAAAGATTATATGGAGTAATAAAGACTAACCAATATGAATAAGAAGCCGCTGTATGACTGAACAGTATAAAGCTATCCATAGATAGATCCATTGGATATTATGTGATTCTTGAGTAAATAAAGGATGATAAGCATCAAATTGCTTTCATGCCTCGCTGTCTGACAGATAACTCATCATATCGGAGTGCTTGAGAATCCCTTCTCTGTGCCATCTCATATGCCCGACAGTACTTTTGGACAAATAGAACCTCTGAAGCCTAGGAGTGAGCGGAAGGTATCAAAGATCCTTACATGGTATGCACTTCTGAATTCTACCTTCTTGTCTCGGCTTAAATTGGCTTTCATCGTATACGTCACATGAGCTCTTTAGTTGGTCCTCTTTGTGAAAAAGTATACAATCATTACAGCATGCATCTATCTTCTCGTATCCCATGCCTAACCCTTTCATCATTTTGAAGCTCCCAACAAGCTTCTCATCCATGGATAGCATCTTCTTTATTATTGCTACTATCCTATCATAATAATTGATTATCATATTAAACTTGATCTTCAAATTCAATAAATTTGACACAGCTGATAATACAATGTGTGTTGCACATCCTGACCATAATAGTTCATCAGCATCTTTCAGCATATGGTAGAAATCATCGCTATCAACTTTTGGATCATCCTCTACATCCAGTTAAATTCAAGACCAACCGCATCTATAACTATGTCTACCATTCTATCTGTGTCCTTGTCCTGCTCGCTTCTAACCCTTGCAATTTTTTTCACGTCTCCCCATGCAGGTATCAATACTTGTAGTTGGACATAAATCCACTCTTATATAAATGGACAGTAATTGTATCCCTATCAAATATTTCTCTAATACCACATCTATTATAACGGCAAGGAGCCGTCCTTGATGTAAGAGTGCTACATTCCCAAAGGTAAAATCATAGAAGTACTCTACACCCTCCCTATATTCAGTAAAATCACCCCGTCAACTACTTCACAGTCCATCCACCTATGGTCCATAACACACTATCTAAGAATTTTGTATATACATAAATATAAAATAACTGCTAATTAATATTTTATCATTCAAAATGACTTATATAGTAAATGCATCCAATCATCAACTAATAGGTATAGAAGGTCCTATCCCATTCAGAAAAAAATTTTGATAATATTTTCTCTTAGTTCTTTCTACACGGCTGAAGATGTATAAAGAAAACTAAAGAAAAATACTATCCAAAATTTTTTTCGAATCTTCAGCATATCGTTTGTTTACTGTAGTGACCTATAGAATTACTTATATTTTTCAAACAGTCCATACTGATAATTAATTGATCAATGTACATAATTCTTCATCCATATAAGAATATATAAATATATGGATATAGTAGAATATGTACATTAATCATAAGATGGATCTATGGTTCCATGCAATGTAAATTTTTTGAAAATCAATACTTAATTAATTACTTAAATTAACATCCAATTATGAAATATCGTAGAATATGCACTCGACCCTTGTGCAAGGACTGGCTACCCTAGATCCCAATTGAGATCCGAGGCTCGAGCATGTAGGGCACACCCTGATCCCATGTTTGCAATGCTACCCGGCACCTTCCATCAGCCTGAGTGCACCCTGGATGCCTTGGATGCCAGCTGGGACCTAAGGTTTGAGCACATAAGGCATACCCCGACCCCACGTATTGCAATGCTGCCCACACCTTCCATCGTTCTGAGCACACAAGGCATGCGGGGGCTGGATGTCTTAGACACTAGCTGGGATTCAAGATTCGAGCATGCAGTGCACACCCCGGCCTCATGTTTGCAATGCTACCCAGCACCTTTCTTCGATCTGAGCACTCTGCATGCCGAGATCGAAGTCCCGTGCTTCTAATTAATTAACTAATTAATTAATCATCTAACTAATTAATTAAATTAATATTTAATTAATTAATTTTTAATACATAATTAAATCTAATTAACATAATTTAAATAAAAAAATAACTTTTAGTGATGGCTAATGCCATCCCTAATACTCACAACAGAAGGCGGGCTGGCATGCAGGGACTGAGGGGCGAGAGGACAGCTAGGGATGGGATGCCGGCTCGAGGATGGGACACTGGCTCAAGGATGCGGCTATGGAGATGAGGGCATATGGACAGGGCCACAAGAAGGCAACGCGAGTCAGGGCCATGGGGTTAGGCCAATGGGGTGAGGTCGTGGGATGGGGGCGTGGGGCAAGGGCCGCAGGTCAGGCCAGCCACGTCGGAGCCGATAGGGTCGAGGCACCTATAGGCATGGAGGGATGTGGGCTCGGGTCCACAGGGTCAAGCTGGAGGGGTCAGGGGGTCATGGGTGTGGGGGGGCATGAGCTCGGGATCAGGGTCGGCCCAGTGACATCGAGACCGGTGGGGTTGGGGCGGCCATGAGAATGGAGGGACACGTGCTCAAGGCCGTAGGGTCGGTTGGGACATCAGGGCCAGCGAGGTTGGGACGGCCGCGGGCATGGAGGGACACGGGCTCGGGGCAGCGAGATGCTAGAGGGACAGGGTGGGGAGGGATGGGAATTTGGGCATCGATAAGAGGTTGAGTCACCGGCAAGAGGATGAGGCGTTTTGGCATCAAAGAGAGGAAGGATGAGGGAAGAGGAGGGAATGGGGGTTTGGGCATAGGTGAGAGGGGCTTGAGGGGGGTTTGGGCACCGACGAGAGGAGGAAAGAGGAGAGAGATAAGGAGCATATGAGAGAGATTTTTCTGCCTACGCTTGGGTATGTGTGGTAGATTATTAGCGATGGTAAGTCACCATCGCTAATGCCACCAGAAAAGCTATTAGCAATGGCAAAATCCATTGTTAAAAATGGATAGCTGTCGCTAATACTTTATCAGGGATAACAATATTTTTTCATAATTTTTTAAATATTTTTTTTCAAAATTATTAACAACGATGAAGAATTATCGCTAACGCCATCGATAAAACTATTAGCAATAGCATATTCCGTCGCTAAAAATATAGAGCCATCACTAATTCATTTAATTATAATTATAATCTAAAAAAAATTAAAATTTAAAATTTAGTAGCACAGTAAAAGCATCACTAATAGGTCGCCTCTAATACAATATTTAGAGACGACAGAAATACCGTCGCTAAAAATCATCACTAATAATTTTAATATTTTAAAAAATTATTAATTTTTAAAAACTATTAATTTTAAATTTAAAATCCATATTCATCATTCATTATCTAAATAATTATCATTAAAATATCATCACAAAAGATCACCTCGATCCGATAGCCCTAGGTATGTCGATCATTAAAATTTGATTTCGACAGTCACGAACGATCGTATAATAATCTATAGATAGAGACTATTGATGGGTCCAAAAAATTAAATAATAATTTTTGGATATTTGTAGTATATTATCAAAATTTTACTACAATCAGACATCATTATCATAGTCAATTTAGTATGGGATGATTTGGATCGTTAAATAAAAAATGAGTAATTAAAAGGCTAAATTGTGGCTGATTATAAGGTAATTTTTTAGATAAATGATCTTTGCTACTATTTGATCATTTATCTAGTGGTGATCATAAAATTTAAGTCACTATATATGAATGATCTAAAACTATATATTCCTTGATACTCATTCTTAAAGTCCTTGAGTAATTATACTTGTATTTTTATAATATCTGCTTAATATGGATGGTTCATATATGTATGATTTAGATTTTACGATCACCATCGTATAAATAATTAAAGTAGCAATAAAGATCATTTATCTAAAAAACTATCTTAATCGGATGCCATTTGATCTTTTGATCACTCATTTTTTATTTAACGATCGAAATCATCCCGTGCTAAATTGACTATGATAATGATGTCTGATTAAATAAAATTTTGATAGTATGCTACAAATATCATCAAAATTATCATTATAAGTTTTTGAATCCATCGATTGTCTCTATCTATCAGATCATCATGTAGTCATTTGTAGCCGTCAAAATCAAATTTTATTGATCGACATAGCTAGGGCTATCAGATTAAGACAGTTTATTATGATGATACTCTAACAATAATTATTTAGATAACAAATGATGAAGATAATTATTTACTATCGCTAATAAGTTTAATATATAAAAAAAAAATTATTTTTTATGATGGTAACTTTCGTTGCTAATAATCATTAGCGATGGCTCATTTTGTCGCTAATATTCTTTTTGTCATTACTAATAAATTTGATAAATAAAAAAATTTAAAATGACAAAATCCATTGCTAATAGTACCGTCGCTAGTAATCATTAGCGATGATAAGCACCATCTCTCATACCCTTTTTGTCTATCTAATAAGTTAAATAAATAATTTTTTTTATGATGGCTTATTTTTTATCTTTATTTTTTGTCGGTAAAAATTATTATTAAAGATGATAAAAATATAATTATTAGCAATGAAATTACTGCCATCGATAATGCCATCGCTAATAACCATTATTACCGATGGCTAAAATACCATCGCTAATGGCCATCACTAATACCTTAATTTCTTATAGTGCATAATCATTCAAAAGATTTTATCATAAATGAACCTTCACAAAGGGTATAAACAAGATCTACTTTTAAAGATATTAATGATCATCTTGCTTTTATTTCTCAAATTAAACCCAAATGCATAGAGGAAGCTGAAAATGATGTAAATTGGATGCTTGCTATACAAAAGGAGTTGAATCAATTTGAGAGAAATAAAATTTGGATCTTAGTTAATAGGCCAATTGACCATCCAATAATAGAAACAAAATGAATATTTAAAAATAAATTAGATAAAAATAATAATATAATTAAAAATAAAGCTAGATTTGTTATAAAAGTATATAATCAAGAAGAAGGAATGATTTTGATGAAACTTATACTCTTGTAGCTAGATTAGAAGCTATAAGATTATTACTTGCATTTGCTTGCTACATGAATTTCAAATTATATCAAATGGATGTTAAAAGTGATTTCTTAAATGGCTATATTGCTGAAGAGATTTTTATAGAATAACTATCTGATTTTAAAAAATAATATTTTTTCAAATTATATTTTCAAACTTAACAAAGCTTTATATGGTTTGAAACAAGCATCAAGAATATGGTATGATTGAGTAAATTTTTGCTTAAAAATAATTTTATTAGAGGTAGTGTAGATACTACTCTATTCTTAAAAAGAAAAAAAATTGATGTGCTAATTATTCAAATATATATGGATGATATTATTTTCAGAGCTACTAATAAAACTCTTTACCAAGAATTTGCTAAGCTAATGCTGGAAGAATTTGAAATAAGCATGATGGGAGAGCTGAATTTCTTCTTTGATCTTCAAATCAAACAAACAAAGGAAGAATATTTATTAATCAAGCTAAATACATCAAAGAGATACTCAAAAAAGTTTGGCATAAAGAGTGTGAAAGCAATTGAAACATCCATAAGCCTTACATACAAACTTGATAAAGATGAAAATGATAAAAATATAGATCAAAAATTTTATAAAATATAATTGGATCTTTACTTTACCTTATTGCAAGTAGGTCAGACATAATATTTAGTGTATGTATATGTGCTAGATTTCAATCTAATCCTAAAGAGTCTCACATGCTTGCTGTTAAAAGAATTCTTAAATACTTGATGGGTGCTCAAAATTTAGGCTTATGGTATTCTAAGCATTCTTCTAGTGACTTAATTGGTTATTCTAATGCTGATTATGGTGGATATAAAATTGATAGAAAAAGTATAAATGGTACATACCAATTTTTTGAGTTGAACTTAATCTCTTGATTTAGTAAAAAATAAAATTCGGTAGCATTGTCCACGATGGAAGTAAAGTATGTTGCAGTCAAAAGTTGTTGTACTCAAATTCTTTGGATTAAGTAATAACTTAAGGATTATGGTATTGAATAAAATAAAATTTTTATAAGATGTAATAATACAAGTACTATTAACTTAACTAAAAATTTAATTTAGCTCTCAAGAACTAAGCATATTAATATAAGACATCATTTTATTAGAGATTATGTGCAAAATAATGATATTGTACTTGATTTTATTTGCACTGATAATCAATTAGCAGATATTTTTATTAAATCTTTAAATGAAGATAGATTTTGTATGATTAGAGGAGAATTAAGAATATATGATCTTTTTAAAATCTTTTGGTATCATTTGCATGCTTGCTTATGATTATTTTTATTGCATTTATGATGATATAATTTTATGGTATCACTTTTATCATTGATATTTTTGTGGTATCCTTGTTTGACTCTTTTTGTTGATGATAAAAAAGGGGAGAGAAGTATTGAGCAAAAAAAATTTGAGCAATAAATTGAAGGGAAGCATCTTGTTTTTTCATCTTGTATATCTAGAAGTTTCCAACATTAAGGGGAGATTAATCTATTCTGAATTTTTTATTAAATAAGAGAGAAAATTATTAAAGAGACTTTAGTTTTCTTAAATGTTATGTAATACCTCATATTTGAATCTCAAATATTTAGTTTTTTTATCTTATGATACTATTATGATTTGTTGAAATTAAAAGTGATATATTATATTAGCTTGAGCTTTTACTTGTTTACTTTTATGCTCAATATTTTATCATCATCAAAAAGAAAAAGATTGTTGACCCAAAGAATGATTTTAATGATTACATAATATTAAAATATAAAAGAAGACTAATGTTTTTGAAGCTTGGTTAAAGAATGTTTTAGTAGGAAGCAAACTCATGTGATATGCTTTGATGTCATTTAGAAATACTTGGAATGCTTTGAATGAGAAAGGCTGAATGGAAGAGTTCAAGTCGACTCCAATATGATTTGAGTCGACTTGGTACAAACAGGTTGTGGCACATAGGGCTGGCATGCTTTCGAAGCAACTTCAAAATTTTTGGAGCCGATTCGATTCACAGGACAGAGAACTATTTTCTGCACATTGAGATCAAGCCGAATCCAAAATATTTCGAGTCAACTTGTACTGAATCCAAGCCGACTCATGGACTGTTCGAGTCGACTAGGCTATTTTTGACAACCATAATAGAATATACATAATCTATTATAGAAGCATCCAAAAGCGGTTCAAACGGCTGAAATCCATCCCCAACATCCAAAAACAGCTAGTTTTTTAATTGAAATTGCTTTAAATGGAAAGAAGAGTTATTTTAATGAAGAAAAAACCTAATTGACTACCAAGAATAGCATATTGAAGGGAAAAGAACCTAGTTTCAGTATTAAGTGATTTCAAGAGCATTTTTCACCTTCGCATCAAAAAATGTTGATCTTTAAGAGGCTAATATTCAGAAAAAAAGTCTTCAATCTCATGCCAAGCATTCAAGCTATCTTCAAGCATTATTTTAAGTATTTTATTTGATTATTTAGGAGCTATTTATCTTATAAATTTTTGTTCTTACTGAAATCTACTGTAACAAGTTTCAAGGATTTGAAACTTGGGAAAAAGATGTAACCCAATCTGAAAATTGGATTGGAAGCCTAAGGAAGGCTTGTAAGGTTGTGGTTGGTGAGTTCGAAAAATCAATTGGGTTTGTTTGTGATCTCGACTAAAATAAACACTCTATAATCAACGGATTATAGTGAAAATTTTTAAGTAAAGCTTGAGGAGTGAATGTATGTGCTTGGAGTACATCAAACTACTATAAAATTTTTTATATTTGTGTGGCTTGCTTATCTTTACTTGTTTTGCTTATTGTTTAGCATTTACTGATTTATTTTTATTACTATTGACTGCATTTGCTGCACATTCACTGTATCTTCTTAGGTTGTTTTGAAAAACCAGCACAGACTTGCTTAAATCTTTGAAAACCCAATTCACACCCCCTCCCCCTTTCTTTGGTTGTCTAACTGAGCAACACATTTAGAATCTTCAATAAGAGGATACTCATATTGAAGATCTATTTATATATTATGTGATGAAACTAATGACCTATCTTCTAGAAAAGAAGATATTATTGATGATGGTGCAGGAATCATAGACAAAGGAATGGAAAAATTCACTCTCAAAAAATTTTTATTTCAAAATGATAAAAAAATAGCAAGAAAAATGAAGGTGAAGAAGAAAGTCATGAAAATTACTCATGATGAGAATCTATCCAAAGAATGGAGGTATGACATAGTCATCCTAAAGATCTTATCATTGATGATCCATCACAAGGGTTAAGAACTCATTTTTTTTAAGAAATATCCATAATTATTTAGCCTTTGTATTTCAAATAGAACCCAAATTTATTAAGAAGGCTGAAAATGATCCTAGTTAGATGATTGTTATACAAGAAGAGTTAAATTGATTTGAAAGAAATAAGATTTGGATGTTAGTTAATAGACCAATTGACTATCCAAATATTAGAATAAAATGGATATTCAAAAATAAATTAGATGAAAATAGATAAATTGTAAGAAATAGAGCTAGACTTATAGCTAAAACATATAATTAAGAAGAAGATATTGATTTTGATGAAACTTATACTCCTATTACAAGATTAGAAGCCATTAAATTATTGCTTGCATTTACATGCTTCATAGATTTCAAATTGTATCAATGGACATTAGAAGTGTATTTTTGAATGATTTTATTTTGGAGAAAATTTATGTTGAACAACCTTTCAGTTTTGAAAATCATGATTTACCAAATCATATTTTCTAATTAAATAAAGCTTTGTATAGTTTGAAACAAGCAACCCACGCATGGTATGAGAGATTGAATAATTTTTTGCTTGAAAATGATTTTACAAAGGGAAGTATAGATACAACATTATTTTTGAAGAAAAAAAATAAAGATTTGCTGATTAGTCAAATCCATGCAGATGACATTATATTTGGTGATACTAATAAATTCTTTGTCAATATTTTAATGCTAGAGGAATTTGAGATGAGTATGATAGGAGAATTAAACTTCTTCTTCAAACTCCAAATTAAGCAAACCAAGGAGAAAATATTCATCAACCAAAGCAAATGCATCAAAGAAATAATCAAAAAATTTAGAATAGAGAATGCTAAGTCCCTTGACATATTGAAAAATATGTCTCAAAAGCCAATCATCAACCTGTTGACGGTTGAACAACTTTGTATTGTAATTGATTTGTTAATAAATAAAATATATTTTTGATATTTTCATCATAAGTTTTCATCTTCTAATGAACTCCGTTGTTGTGATGAAGTTATTAGATTTAGGTTGATAATAGAATTATCGATTATCCTTAAAACTGTTCACGACCAAATGATGGACTGTTAATAAGGACGACAGCTTCTATCGAGCATAGATCGCTGTAGACCATATGGGTTGGTTGTCCTCTTAATCAAGGAGTGTGGAGACACTGGTTGGCATACAGATGAGATGTAAGGGTACATCATCAGAACGTGATCAACTCCAGAGCATTCTGCTATCGAGAATGTCTCTGATGGGATATAGGTATAAGTGTCCCTTAGACCTGAGATCGCCTCAGTGACTTGCAAACAACTCACTGTGCTTTGGTACTGGACTAACTGAATTTCTAATTCAGTGACGGAAGGCTTTTGGGCACAGTCAAGTACTTGCGAAGTCAGAGTATGATCAAGATGGGATTGACCACTCCAAGAGTTGGAGAAGAATGAGTCACTGTATTTTAATTTGGCAAACCTTGGCCAGGATAATCCATCAGATGGATTTTATATTTTGAAATACAATGTGGACAACCTGATCAGAGTTAACAGTTGAACTCTGAGGTGTTCTATGAGCATTTTGGTCAAGGGGATGAATTATATGGAAACTATATCAGCATGGGTTCTAAGGATGTTGTTCTACACATTCGACCTATCCGACCGTTGGATATCATTACTAGATGGTAACTTCGATTGGTACAAAAATTTATTTCTGTGCTACCGGCTTAGGTTTGGACCTATGAGATCACACACATTAGAGTTCATAATCTGATTACATGGTTGATCAACGATTAAGAATTATTCTAGGATTAAACGATCAATACGATTGATATTTAACCTAGTGTAAGTGTTACAGGAGGATCGATTAGTAATTCGATTGCTAATAGGCTTAATTTGATTAAGTTAATAGGCTAAGATTAAGTCTAATTAAATATGGACTTGATTGGATCAAGTTCAATTGATTTATTGGATAAGCCAAGAGCAAAGAAAAACTAGTCCTAGTTCAATTAGGACTTGGGTCAACCTAATTTCTAATTCAATTAAAAAATTAAATCAGATTTAAATCTAATTTAATCTGATTAAATTAGATTCTTAATTAGGTTAAGACCTATTTTAATTGGATTGATTTGATTTTGGATTGATTTGGTTTGAGAAACTAAATTTGAACAAGTCATAGATTGAATCCTAGTAAGATCATGATTCTACCTTGCGCCACCTTAGTCCCCCATGCCCACTCTCTCTTATTTTGTGTGACAAAACCTTCTCTCCTAGGTCTTCATGCATGCTAAAAGCTTTCCACTCTTTCTCTCTTACATGGAATGTGGTTGTGGACCAAGTCAAAGTAGGAATTAGTTTGGATTTCAAATTCTATGAGATAGAATTTTAGAAAACCAAAACTCTTTCCTTATGGCACTAATTTTACTCAGATTTTTTTTGAAATTTTTATGGCTTTATGGAACATATTGTGTGCTATTTGCTGGTGGTCCATGGTAGAAAAAGGAGGGGGCACCCAAGAGTTGGGCACCACTTGTCTTGCCCTGTTTGGATTTTTCTTGACTAGGTATTTGACCTAAACAAAAATTCTTCATATCTTTTTATTTAAGATGAATTTTTTTCTTAAAATATTCATGGATTATAGAGCATTGAGAGACCTTTGGGATGTGTGAAAATCAAGGAGAAAGGATGTTGGGGCGTGGAGATATAATAGACACAAAACTAAGTGTCTAGGTGAGAGCAAAGAGAAGAAGAAGAGGGTCTTCTTCTAGGATTGCTGAGTTCACCCCTTTCCTTCTTCCATCTATGAGTTTTCTGAGAGTGTCTCACATCTAAAACTCCTTCTCTTACTTCTCATCCTTGAAAGAGTCCAAATCAAGAAGGAGGCATCTGATCGACCATCGAAGAAGGATCAGCGCAGTACTAGCATATTGTACTGATTTTCTGGATCAAGACTTCTGATCATGATTCGTGGGCTTGTGTGAATGATTCCTAGAGGTCGGATACATGTGCGGCTCACAACATCATCCTCAAGTCTGGATCAACAAAGTTAGAACATCTAACTTGCAAGGTAATAGATCTGATCTATTATATTTTACAAACATTAGATGTAGTATAGAAACATCTTGATATGATCAACATGTAGTTCTTGCTCTTTATGTTTTAATTTCTGATTTAATACCATATAATAATCATGTAATAGATCTTAGATCTAAAAATTCTCGAATTTTATAAGATAAATTTTGATTTATTTTAGTCTTCCGCTGCCTGATCTTGAAAAAGATTCAAGATTAAAACCTGAAACCCTAGATCTGATTCTTTCAATTGGTATCAGAGCCTAGGTTGTTTATTACATGATTATTTATACATGCTTAGATTATTTTTTAGATTAGATCTAATTTATAATCTGATTGTTAAATCTAAAATTAAAATTTTTAGATCAATCACGAACTGTAAGTTGTCCTGCTGTAAGGTTTACCCCTTATAGTGCAAAGGTTGTCCTAGTTCATGTAGATCTATCTTTAACCATAAATTTGTTAGATATAATCTAGATTAAATTTATGATTTATTAGATTCAAAAGGTATTTAAATCTAAAATAAAATCTCTTTGTTAATAATTCTCGCACAAAGAACCATAATATATTTGTCTGAGAAATTTGTGCAGTTTAAAGTTGAAATTGTTCCTGTTGGGTACAAAATACCCAGCCGAAGTTCGTGATGGGAGTGACCCTCTAGGGATCCAACTGACTTTCGACCTCCGAGAACATCTC
This sequence comes from Elaeis guineensis, assembly GCF_000442705.2. Classification (NCBI taxonomy): domain Eukaryota; kingdom Viridiplantae; phylum Streptophyta; class Magnoliopsida; order Arecales; family Arecaceae; genus Elaeis; species Elaeis guineensis. The sequence continues at coordinate 81,311,450 of NC_026004.2, read as the reverse complement.
TTCAAACCTCCCGGGCGGCCGAGCCTCCGCCACACTCTCGAGTTGTGCCGACGGGCAGGACCCCGCCAGCGTCGACCAGATTCTTCGCGATGCCCGGACTCCTACGGGAGCCGGACTTCACCCCTAACTCTAATTACAGGTAGACTTCATTCGGACTCCCACGGGAGCCGGACCCCACCCACGACTTCACCTGCAGGCTCCGCCCGGACTCCTATGGAGCCGGACTTCATCCCGACTTCGGCTGCAGGTAAACTTCGTCCGGACTCTTACGGGAGCCGGACTTCGCCCCTACCTCTAATTGTAGGTAGACTTCGTCCGGACTCCCACGGGAGCCGGACCCCGCCCACGACTTCACCTGCAGGCACCGCCCGGACTCCTATGGGAGCCGGACTTCGTCCCCGACTTCAGCTGCAGGTAAACTTCGTCCGGACTCCTACGGGAGCCGGACTTCGCCCCTAACTTTAATTGCAGGTAAACTTCATCCGGACTCCTACGGGAGCCAGATCTCGCCCACGACTTCACCTTCAGGCTCCGCCCGGACTCCTACGGGAGCCGGACCCCGCCGACGACTCCTGCTGCAGGTAAACTTCATCCGAACTCCTACGGAGCCGGACTTCATCCCCGACTCTGGCCGTAGGCAAACTTCATCCGAACTCCTATGGGAGCCGGACTTCGTTCCCGACTCCTGCCGCAGGTAAACTTCGTTCGGACTCCTACGGGAGCCGGACTTCATCCCCGACTCCTGCCGCAGGTAAACTTCGTCCAGACTCCTACGGGAGCCAGACTTCATCCCATGACTCTGTTGCAGGTAAACTTCATCTAGACTCCTACGAGAGCCGGACTCCGCCGATGACTCCTGCCACAGGTAAACTTTGTCCGGACTCCTACAGGAGCCGGACTTCATCCCCGATCCTGTTGCAGGTAAACTTCGTCCGGACTCCTACGGGAGCCGGACTCCGCCGACGACTCCTACCGCAGGTAAACTTCGTCCGGACTCCTACGGGAGCCAGACTTCGTCCCTGACTCCAACTGCAGGTAAACTTCGTCCGGACTCCTACGGGAGCCGGACTTCGCCCCTAACTCTAATTGCAGGTAAACTTCGTCCGGACTCCTACGGGAGCCGGACTTCGCCCCTAACTCTAATTGCAGGTAAACTTCGTCCGGACTCCTACGGGAGCCTGATCTCGCCAGCTATAGGCAGACTTCGTCCGGACTCCTATGGGAGCCGGACTCCGCCTTCTACTCTGACTGCAGGCAGACTTCATCCGGACTCCTACGAGAGCCAGACTTCGTCCCCGACTCCAGCTGCAGGTAAACTTCGTCCGAGCTCCTGTGGGAGCCGGACTTCATCCCCGACTTCAACTAAAGAAGACTCCGTCCGGGCTCCTGCGAGAGCCGGACTCCAAGCTCCTCTCAGATGGGTAGCTAGCCACCTCTCTCCGTCAGACACCCCAGCCGAACTCCGGTCGATAGGCTTGGACCCCCTGGCAGGCCGTAATAATGGCCACGATCCTGCTCCACCTTCTGCGACGGATTCCGCACGGCTCCATCACCCCCTGGCAGGCCGCAGCAACAGCCACGACTCTGCTCCACCTCCTGCGACGGATTCCACGCGGCTCCATCACTCCCTGGCAGGCCGTAATAATGGCCACAATCCTACTCCACTTCCTGCGACAGATACCGCCGATTCTTCCAAGTCGCGACAACAGACGTCGCTCCGATCCCCATGGCAGATTCCACATGGCATGCCCCGATGATAGCCACGGGTCCACTCCACTACTCTCCGCAACAAACTTCCCCTGACTCTGGGCGGCCCACTGCAGACGGTTACAGGCATCGCTATCAGTTTGTTGCCCCCTCCGCCTATAAAAAGGGGGACCCAGATACGTTATTCTATAAGCTCTCATTTTTACCTAGAAACTCTGCTAAAATTTTTGTTCGAGCACTCCATCCTTGTTGAGGCGAGAACTGACTTGAGCGTCGGAGGGTCTTGCCGGAGCAACCCTACCTCCGGTTTAGACTTCTTTTGCAGGTCCCGGCGGCGACCGCGACTCCAGCTTCTCCGGCGCAAGTAGATTTTTGCACCAACAGGATTGGCGCTAGAGGAAGGGCTGAACCTTCGCAGTACCCTTGTTCTTAAAGGAGCGCTCAACGGGATTGTCCCCGGGCATCTTTTTCGGTGCCCTCTCCTCCTTCCTCCACTTGGTCTTTGCCCGATGCCTCCCTGTAAGGCATCCACACGGCGATCCACGACCTCCGTGGCCAGATCTCAGGCTCCGGCCTCACCTCCAGTTTCCAGCCTCCTCCTCCCCCTCCGGCAACGACGGTCGGTGCGGAGCAATTTGACTTGCTAGCACAGCAGGTCAGAGGCCTCACTGAAGCTGTGCAAGCCATGCAGCAGCAGCAACAGCCGCAGGCATCAGTGCGCCTGGAAAGAGTGTCACCGGAACACCAGAATCCGGGTGGGGCGGGCCACGTGGGCCAGCCACCCCTCTTTCCTGGGAAGATGAACCCGAGGGTGGAGAGCCCTCAATCGGATCACGACTCCACCCTGGAAGATCCCTGCCCCCATTCTGCAGAGGACCCTCGAGACCCGAAGTCGGGAGGTTTTCTGGACCGGAGACTCCAGAAGATGAACCTGCGGATCGAAGAACTCCGCCAGGCTCCCCCCGCCTATGGTGAGGATATTTGCACTGACCCTCCCTTCTCTCAAATGATCATGCAGGAACCGATCTCGCCAAACTTCAAACTCCCCAAGTTCGAAAGCTACGACGGGACTTCGGACCCAGTTGATCATCTGGAGGCCTTCTGGACGATGATGCTGCTTCACGGTGCACCCGACACCATTCTGTGCCGAGCCTTCCTGTCCACCTTGAAGGGAGCAGCGAGAAACTGGTACTCGATGCTGAAGCCGGACACCATCTTTTCCTTCGATAGATGAGCCACCAATTCATGGCCCATTTCGTCAGCAGCCGACGCCCTGGAAGGGTTCGGAGTCCCTCATTAATATCAAGCAGAGGGAGGGGGAGTCCATTCGGGCCTACATCAACCGTTTCAATGTCGCAGCGTGGAAGTCCGAAATTTGGACCAATCGGTAGCAATGGCCGCTCTGAAGGGCGGCCTTCAGAAGAATGACCTTTTGTTCTCCCTGGAGAAGAAGTACCCCAGGGATTTTGCTGATTTGTTGGCTCGGGCTGAAGGGTACGCCCGAGCAGAGGAGGCCTTCAAAATGAAGGATGAGGAGACTGCGAGAGAGCGACAGGAGGGAGACTCGAGTAAGCCAGCAGTTGAAAAAAGGTCGAGAGAAGCTCGGCCGCATTCTCGATCCCCTCCTGGCACAAGCGTGTCCATACTCCTCCCTGGGTACGCAGGCAGAGAAGTCTGGACCATGGAGTCCGCAGGGTTCTCCATCGGGAAGATTCCGCAACTATGCCCCCCTCAATGACTCAAAGACCCAGGTACTGATGGAGGTCAGGGAACAACCTAGGCCAGAGAGGATGCGCACACACCCCGGGAAGTGCAACCCCAACAAGTCTGTCTCTACCATCGCGACCACGGCCATGACACAGAGGAATGCATCCAGCTCCGAGATGAGATCGAGGAGCTCATCCGGCGAGTTCGACTCGACAGATTCATTCGACACCGGCCTGAGGGTAGAAAAGATCGGCCAAGGGCCCTGCCGCAACCTGAGCCGCCAAGGAGGTAGGAGCAGCCCGGAGATCGGCCTCCAATCGGACCATCGACTCCATCACCAGAGGACATCAAGGAGGAGCAGACCTTCCACGACCATGGAACTCGGAAAACCTGTAAATGTACTGCTCACGACTTTACTTTGAATCAAAATTTCTTTCGATTTGCACGTCTTTCCTTTCGGCATGGACTTGTTACGATTGGGGGCGACCCCTTCAAACAATTAAAACAAGGTCATGTTAGGAACAGGAGGAGAACCTCGTCCTAACATGAGCAAAATGAAAGTCTGATTATTTTAAGGTCGGACCGGGGGAGAGGCCCATATAACGGCCCTTGAGTACCCCCCACAGCCATGTTAGGGACGGGGGGGAAACCTCGTCCTAACATGAGCAAAGTCAAAGATTGGTTCTTTTAGACCGGATGGGGGGAGAGGCCCTTCAACGCCCTTACACGCCCTCACAGCCATGTTAGGGATAGGAGGAGAACCTCGCCCTAACATGAGCAAAGTCAAAGGCCCGGTTCTTTTAGACCGGATGGGGGGAGAGGCCCTACAACGCCCTTATGCGCCCCCACGGCCACGTCAGGGACAGGGGAGGATCTCGCCCTAACGTGAGCAAAGTCGAAGGTCCGATTTCCCTTAGATCGGATGGGGGGAGAGGCCAAACAGCACCCACATATGCCCCCACAGCCTTGTTAAGGACAGGAGGAGGATCTCGCCCTAACATGAGCAAAATCGAAGGCCCGGTTCCTCTTAGATTGGATGGGGGGAGAGGCCAAATAGCACCCACATGCACCCCCATAGCCTTGTTAGGGACAGGAGGAGGACCTCGCCCTAACATGAGCAAAGTCGAAGGTCCGATTCCTTTAGACCGGATGGGGGGAGAGGCCCTTGCAACGACCCTTATGTGACCCCACAGCCCCGCTGGAAATAGAGGGAAAACCTTGTCCTAGTGATGACAAGGACCCGGCTGCCCAATGAAATTGGATAAGGAAAAAGTCTCCTCAATGACACCTCTACACTTCTACGCGACCCCTTAAAAAGCAAGAGGAGGACCCTCACTCGAAAAGAGGAGGAAAATTGAAAAGGAAAGCGACGAATTACGCCGGCAGCAGACGAGAAACAAACCACACCAAGGACCCAAGGAACCTCATCCTGGTAAAGATGGGAAGTTCCTACCAAACATCCCCGATCTCGAAGAGGGCACTTAACACGGGCCAAGAAAACAATGACACCTTCGAGGTAATGCGGAGTCCGGACCACCAAGCTCGAGCCTATGGCCACGGACGATAAGAAAAGCAAATCGGCGTGGCGACGATTGGGCACCTTTAGACGACATCGACGTCGGACTAGTCTTAAAGACAAAAGGAATTCGGCGGGCGACAACTTAATACAACACGTGGACGAGGTAACACAAAATCTCCTTTTCATTTCATTCACAAGGTATACACTACAAAGCCCGACAGGCTAAAGAAAGAAGAGCAAAACGACAAATGCAAGACAAAACAACAAAAGAGAAAATGTATGCATGGAAAGACGGAAGGCCAAAAAGAGCCCTAGGGAAGCTCTGCTCCTTCCAACCTCAGATTATCTGTTTCACCCCTTATCCAGGACTACCTCAGATTTTCAACTTCTTCTTCTAGCTCTCTCTTTTTCAGCAGAGCATCCTGGAGCGCCCGACGGAGTCGCTGGCTTTCATTCTCCACCTCTCGATGTCTCTTTTTCAGGACCTCGGATTTCGTCTCCATATCCTTGACGGCCTGCTGCTCGCATGCCAGCTGGATCTTCAATTGCTGCAGCTCAGCCGTCCTCTCTCCAAGGACGACAGAAAGCCCTTCGGCAGTTCTTCTTAGGGACTGGAGTTCATTGGAATCCCAAGAAGAAGCGAGCTAAACCCTGTCAGCCAGCTGCCCTTGAAGACGGGAGACTTCGTCAGTCGCCACCCTGAGTCTCCCTTTATATTCATCCACCTGCCTGCGCCAGCTGGCCCGATGCACGTCATAGCTCACCTCGACATCCTGAAGCTGCTGCTGAAGGTCGGAGACCTTCTTCGACCACTCCTGGTCGCCGTCAGCCCGAGCCAAGGGCCGGGACGAGCTTCCCTCCAGCTGGCCAATCCTCTCCCGCGTAGCTGACAGTTCCACCCTGAGAGAACTGATCTTGGTAGCTTGAGCCCAAATTCGATCGCTGGCGCTCTTCTTGTGTTCCTCAAGCTCCTTCGCAAATTCTGTCTTCCTCCGACTGTACTCCATGATCTCCTTCATGTGGAGATTTCGAAAGCGGATGGCCTCCGAGGTGGCTTCAGAGTAACCCTCCCTTAACCTGTGAAGCTCGCCTTCCATCTTCTTCGACCCTTTTGTCAAATGAAGAACTTCCTTCTTCAGCCGCTGAATCATGGACTTCAGCGGAATCCCCTGGGGCAGGAGAAGTACTTCGGCAGGACACTGCCATCGAGAGGCAAAAGCGTCAAGGCGTGTCTCATTGCAGAAAGAAAAACATAAAAGGGGGAAGGAAGAAAGGAGAAGCCGTCCATGATGAGAAATTCGACTTTATTGAGTGAATATTTTTTGAAGACAAAAAAAAAGAAAAAATTGCAGAAAAAAAATGTATACAAGGTCGGAGGTCTCAGACCTCTGCGGTAGGAGTTGGAGAGCTCGGTGTCCCTGGAAGGGGGGCTGCGGCAGCAGTAGCGGCAGGAGAGGGACCGGCCTCATCTTCAGACTCCTCGCCCAAGAAGCTGAGGTCGACCTCGAAAAATTTCCTGGCCACCTTCTCCTGGCAGAGCTCGAACCCCTTGATGAATGCTTCTTGGCCAAATCAGACGTTCAGGTCCCTCATCTCCGTGGAGGCCTTAAACTCCTCCACCGCAAGACCCCTGGCCTCCGAGATCAGGATCGAAATCTGCTCCGCCAAAGTGGCAACCTCGGCCTCCACCTTTCTCACCGCCTCCTCTGAGACCTGCTTCTCTTCCTCTCGGGCCTGCTTTTCTTTCTCTAGGGCCTCTTGGAGGGCAACTACTTCAGCGACCTTTTCTTTGAGGCGAGCGACTTCGGCCCGGCAACGCTCCTCCGCCTGGACGGCGTCCCTCCTCGCCCGGTTCGTCGCCTCGATGACGGCAAGGAGCTGGTGCCCAATCTGCAAGGGCGGCTGGGGAATTAGAACAAGGGTCAGAAAGCCAATTAAATAAAGACTCGTTTACCTCGAGAAAGGATCCTAGGGAGTCCCAAACCCGCTGCTCAAGATCGGCGTGGTCAATCCTCTCGACGACTTCAGGCAGAATGCAGCCATCGATCAACCGCTTGATCAAGTCCCTATCATTGAAGAGATTCTCTGGCTCTTCTTCGGAATCAAGGGACTCTTCAACAACGGCTCGACGGCTACTTCCCCTGCGGGCCACCGACTTCCTCCTCATCCCCCTCTCAACTCCGGGCGCATCCATGGAACGGACCCCCAAAATGGGAGCCCCAGTCGGCGGACTCCTTGGAGAGGCCCGGGGGGCCGCTGGTTCGGCGTCCGAAGGAACGTCGATCGCGAGAGCCACCTAGACAGGCACGGCTGGGCTCGTCTCCTCCACCCTGGCCCTCTTTGTTGGTCCGGAGGCCGCGGCACCTTTTCTTTTATGGGCCTTGAGGCCCCTGACAAGCATCCGTGCTGCTTCGGCATCCATTCCTAAAAAAAAAAAAAATCAAAAATCAGTAATGGGATGAAAAAAGAAGAAGTGACATGCAAAAAAAAAAAAAAAGAGAGAGAAGAAAAGAAGAGAGAAGAGGAAGAAAGAAAAAGAAGAAGGACGGAAGAAAAGAAGAGAAAAGAAAAGATGGAGTACTCGCAGGATCCTGGGGGCTCAAGCCGATGTTGAACAAAAATTGCTCCCTCAGAAGGTTGGGAAGGGAAGGAGCGGAATAGTCAAGAAGCTTTCGGACGGCCTGAAGGTCGTCCTCCCCCAGACTGGGAGCCCGACGGACAGAGTCCCTCAGAGAGCCCCAAGGGGGTAGGCCCAACCTCAAAGTTGGGCAGTGGACGAAGAGGTATTTTCCTTCCAGTTGTGGATTGAAGAGGGAGCCCCTTTCAACAACCCCTTCTTGCCGAACTGAGGGAGAAATACCACCAGTCCTTCGCCGAAGGGTGGCGCTTGAAGGTATAGAAGTTTCTAAACAGAGAGAGGGATGGCTGAACCTCAACTACGTGGCAAAGGGAGAGGAACCCTATCAAAAACCTAAAAGAATTCGGAGCAACTGAAGCTAAAGAGATATCTAGGAAGCGAAAAAGGGCGACGACAAAGGACGGGAGCGGAAGCCGGAGTCCGACACGGAACGCCTCCTGATACAGGCAAAAACGATCGGGTGGGGGAGTGCTAGCCCGGTCGGAGGGGTCAGGAAGCTCCAGGTCGTACTCCGGAGGAACTCCATACTGAACCCTTATCAGCAGGAGTTCATCCGGAGTCAGGGAACAGGGAATAGCATCCGGCGCAAAGACTGGGCGAAGCCCGGTCCCAGGAGTGGGTTCGTCTACAGGATGGGGCTCCTGGGGGGCTGAGGCGGAAGAACTCCCGGAACCGCCAGAGGCGGAGGTGTCGGAAGACATTTCGAATGACTTCAAACGAAGACCATAAAGATTCCGAAGAAATCAGGCGGGACAAAGGACGAGAGGTCGTGGGAGACCAAATTAGAGGAATGCAACAGAAGAAAATGGAGGAGAAAAGGCCCCTAAATGGCAAGAAGAAAAATGAAGGTTCTGGGACTAACCTAGACCGCTCTGAAGGATGCAGAGGGGCGAGGACAGGGATGACTCGAAAGACGCCTAGGGCCAAAGAAGACGCCAAGGAGGGTCAGGGCTCTCGGAGAAAAGGTGGATGCCGATAGAACCTTCAGGCGGAAAGGCGGGTTTAAATAGACCCTGGGATCCGGCGCCATAATGATCGCGAATCCCCCGGGCCGATCCACGCTCGACACATGTCCCACTCGCCACAGCGGGCGGCTAAAAGTGACTGACAGCTGACAGAGCCATTACTACATCGTACCTGGGCCAGTGTACCAGCAAAAATTCCAAAGGGTCCCTTCGAATCGCCCCGATTCGAAAAGACTCCAGCACGCACGCATTTAACGATAAAATATCTGAGGGCGATCGGGCACAGAATTCGAGGGGATAACTTCGGCTGCAAAAATTTCTCTGTACTTCCTTCATTCGAAATTCAAACTCGAAAGTAGAGGGACTGGTGTTGGGTATAAAATATCCAACCGAAGTTCGTGATGGGAGTGACCCTCTGGGGATCCAACTGACTTTCGACCTCCGGCAACATCTCTTCAAACCTCCCGGGCGGCCGAGCCTCCGCCACACTCCCGAGTTGTGCCGACGGGCAGGACCCCGCCAGTGCCGACCAGATTCTTCACGATGCCCGGACTCCTATGGGAGCCTGATCTCGCCAGCTACAGGCAGACTTCGTCCGGACTCCTACGGGAGCCGGACTCCGCCTTCTACTCCGACTGCAGGCAGACTTCGTCCGGACTCCTACGGGAGCCGGACTCCGCCTTCTACTCCGACTGCAGGCAGACTTCATCCGGACTCCTACGGGAGCCGGACTCCATCTTCTACTCCGACTGCAGGAAGACTTCGCCCGGACTCCTACGGGAGCCTGATCTCACCAGCTACAGGCAGACTTCGTCCGGACTCCTACAGGAGCCGGACACCGCCTTCTACTCCGACTGCAGGCAGACTTCGTCCGGACTCTTACGGGAGCCAGACTCCGCCTTCTACTCTGACTGCAGGCAGACTTCGTCTGGACACCTACGGGAGCCAGACTCCGCCTTCTACTCCGACTGCAGGCAGACTTCATCCGGACTCCTACGGGAGCCGGACTCCGCCTTCTACTCCGACTGCAGGAAGACTTCGTCCGGACTCCTACGGGAGCCAGATTTCCTCCACGACCTCACCGACAAACTTTGTCCGGACTCCTACGGGAGCCGGACTTCATCCCCGACTTTAGCTGCAGGTAAACTTCGTCCGGACTCCTACGGGAGCCAGACTTCGCCCCTAACTCTAATTGCAGGTAGACTTCGTCCGGACTCCCACGGGAGCCGGACCCCGCCCATGACTTCACCTGCAGGCTCCGCCCAGACTCCTACGGGAGCCGGACTTCGTCTCCGACTTCGGCTGCAGGTAAACATCGTCCGGACTCCTACGGGAGCCGGACTTCGCCCCTAACTCTAATTGCAGGTAGACTTCGTCCGGACTCTCACGGGAGCCGGACCCCGCCCACGACTTCACCTGCAGGCTCCGCCCGGACTCCTACGGGAGCCAGACTTCGTCCCTGACTTCAGCTGCAGGTAAACTTCGTCCGGACTCCTATGGGAGCTGGACTTCGCCCCTAACTTTAATTGCAGGTAAACTTCGTCCGGACTCCTATGGGAGCCAGACCTCGCCCACGACTTCACCTGCAGGCTCCGCCCGGACTCCTACGGGAGCCGAACCCCACCGACGACTCCTGCTGTAGGTAAACTTCATCCGGACTCCTACGGGAGCCGGACTTCGTCCCCGACTCCTGCCGCAGGCAAACTTCATCCGGACTCCTACGGGAGCCGGACTTCATCCCCGACTCCTGCCGTAGGTAAACTTCGTCCGGACTCCTACGGGAGCCAGACTTCGTCTCCGACTCCTGTTGCAGGTAAACTTCGTCCGGACTCCTACGGGAGCCGGACTTCATTCCCGACTCCTGTTGCAGGTAAACTTCGTCCGGACTCCTACGGGAGCCGAACTCCGCCGACGACTCCTGCCGCAGGTAAACTTCGTCCGGACTCCTATGGGAGCCGGACTTCGTCCCCGACTCCAGCTGCAGGTAAATTTCGTCTGGACTCCTACGGGAGCCGGACTTCACCCCTAACTCTAATTGTAGGTAAACTTCGTCCGGACTCCTATGGGAGCCAGACTTCGCCCCTAACTCTAATTGCAGGTAAACTTCGTCCGGACTCCTACGGGAGCCTGATCTCACCAGCTACAGGCAGACTTCATCCGGACTCCTACGGGAGCCGGACTCCGCCTTCTACTCCGGTTGCAGGCAGACTTCATCCGGACTCCTACGAGAGCCGGAGTTCGTCCCCGACTCCAGCTGCAGGTAAACTTCGTCCGAGCTCCTGTGGGAGCCGGACTTCGTCCCCGACTTCAACTTAAAGAAGACTCCGTCCGGGCTCCTGGGAGAGCCGGACTCCAAGCTCCTCTCAGACGGGTAGCTAGCCACCTCTCTCCATCAGACACCCCAGCCGAACTCCGACCGATAAGCCTGGACCCCCTGGCAGGCCGTAATAATGGCCACGATTCTACTCCACCTCCTGCGATGGATTCCGCACGGCTCCATCACCCCCTGGCAGGCCGCAGCAACAGCCACGACTCTGCTCCACCTCCTGCGACGGATTCCACGCGGCTCCATCACTCCCTGGCAGGCCGTAATAATGGCTACGATCCTGCTCCACTTCCTGCGACGGATACCACATGATTCTTCCAAGTCACGACAACGGACGCCGCTCCGATCCCCGTGGCAGACTCCACGTGGCATGCCCCGGTGATAGCCACGGCTTCACTCCACTACTCTCCGCAACAAACTTTCCCTGACTCTGGGTGGCCCACTGCCAGACGGTTACAGGCATCGCTATCAGTTTGTTACCCCCTCCGTCTATAAAAAAGGGGACCCCAGATACGTTATTCTATAAGCTCTCATTTTTACCTAGAAACTCTGCTAAAATTTTTGTTCGAGCACTCCATCCTTGTTGAGGCAGAGAACTGACTTGAGCATCGGAGGGTCTTGCCGGAGCAACCCCACCTTCGGTTTAGACTTCTTTTGCAGGTCCCGGCGGCGACCGCGACTCCAGCTTCTCCGGCGCAAGCAGATTTTTGCACCAACAGTTTCAATTACATGAACCTATTTAGATTAGATCTAAAGTAGTTAAATGCTTATTTCACTTGTATTTTGATTATAAATCAAACATGCAACTTGGTTGATAGAACCATGTTGTAAAAATATTTTATAAATATAAAAATTATTTTCAAAAAGCCGAACCCCAATCCTCAACTCAAAACTTAATTGAGAATTAAGAAGTTGTTTGATTAGGTTCTAGGATTGTGAATTGAAGAACCTAAGAAACAAACTATAACACATTGGGTTAATGGGTTAGTGGAAATTAAGTCCATTAATTGGGTTAGACCTAAGGTTAGATTAAAGATGGACTTAATTAGAGAATTGACTAAATCTAATCAATTGTTGTCTTAGATTAGGTCAAAGATTCTCTAGATCAATTACAATAGTTGTAGTTGGTCAAGTCCATGTCTTTAACGAGAACCTAATGGACTTGATTCTTGGCTAAGCGGTCTAATACGAACTGTTAGGTTGATCTAATCGAAACTAATTAAACCAGTTGATATCTAAGGTAAACTAGATTGGTGGTTTTTAATTGGCAGTCCGCTTGCCTTGCCTTTCTGATGGTGTCTAAGGCAAGCTTTGGCAGACCCTCCCACCGATCGAACTTACTTGGCCTCTTGGTAAAATTATATTTTGATCGGATCACTTGACTATTCGAGCTGACCCATGTCAGCTAAGTAAATTAGTGTGACTGATTTAGGTGCTCTTAAACCAGCCCTTTTAATGATCTCCCTTAAGCTGACTTGGTGAAGCCAGTGGGAGGATCATGATAAGCTGGTTCATCTGACCTCCTCCTCTAAATCAATTAAATCCTCTAAAATTATTAGATCCTTAAAATGAAATAGTTATGGTGATAACTAGATCATAGCCTCCCATTAAGTGGATGATAATGGGTCCATCAGTTGGATAATCATTGGAGGCCCAAAGGCCTGGTGCTTATCGGCTAATAGAATTATCATTCATAATATGATTTCTTTACTGCATCTTTCTAAATGATGGTTAGGTTAGCCAACCAAAGGTGGGCCTAATCATTCATTGGCTAGATGGGCCAAGTATGGTCATGTTAATGGTTAGACCTAACCAGAACTTTTCAGTGAAGACCAAAGCCTACTGATTAGGGACTGGAGAAAAATTAAAATTATTAGAAATTATTTAGAGAAATAATTGGTTATGAACCTATCCTTAGATGTACATGGATTAGCCAACCAAAGTTGGGCTTGTGTGCAGTCTAAGTAAATTCTAGTACTCACTAAGAAATTAGGATAATTTCTTAAATTGGAGGTAGAGGCTATCAATTCGAATAAAATAGTGAGAGAAACTTTTTGATTAAAGTCCAAATCTTTAGGTTTAATGAATCAATTACTAATTAGGTTATGATTTTCCTTTGTGCAGATATGGCCACTTCGCTATCGCTCCGATCATTGTTGGACAATGAAAATTTGGTGGGACCCAACTTCGGTAGCTGGTATCGAAAGTTGAAGATAGTCCTGGAGCATGAACGGATCTTATATATGATAACGGATCCTGCACCTGAGGAGCCAGGTGCCAATGCACGTGGAATAGTCAGAGACACTTACCAGAAGTGGCTTAGTGATCGGATCATGGTGTGCTGCATCATGCTGGCTGCCATGAGCAACGAGTTCAGTCACAGATTTAAGATGGCTCAGCCAAAGGACATGCTTCAAATGTTGAAGGATGCCTTTGGCACATCTAATGATGCGGAGAGGCACAAAACTAGTTGTCCCATCTTCAACATCAAAATGCGGGATGGTGCCTCAGTTACTGATCATGTATTGTACATGATCGAGCTAATGGAGTGTTTGAGCAAACTCGACTTTCCCTTGCATGAGCAGCTTGGGAAAGATGCAATACAGAACTCACTGTCCAAATCTTATCTCCCATTCCTCACTCATTATAGAATGACAAAGCCTGAAGTAAACTACCACGGATTACTGGGGTTGCTTCAGAACTTTGAGAAGGATCACCAACTTCACAAGAAGTCGGTGAACTTAGTGAGAGGTTCATCTTCTGATTCTCGACCCTTTGAGAAAGGAAAGAAGAACAAGAAGAAGAAAGTGAAGAAGGGGCAAATTCAGGCTGGGACATCAGTGCAGGGCCAGACCAGAAAGATCAAGCCCGATATGAGTCAAGCTGAATGCTTCTTTTGTAAGAAGTGGAGGCACTAGAAGAGGAACTATCTTCAGTACATTGCCTCCCTGAACCCAAACAGGCAAAGAAAAAAGCAAGCTATTGCTGGGCAAGGTATTTACATGATAACTCCTTGAAATTTCTGTATTTGTGATATAACTGACTAGGTATTGGATACCGATAGCCCTTACCATATTTGTAATTTATTGCAGGGGTTGCAGGTCAGTAGGAGATTCGAGCAAGATGAGAGGTTCCTGAATGTTGGAGATGGAAGACTAGTTTCAGTTCTAGCATTAGAAATCTTAAAACTTGTATTTGAGTCCTATACTGTTGTTCTTAATGATTGTCATTTCTGTTGCAGTTTTTTTTTTAAATATTATTTCTGTAGGCCTTCTGGCCAAAAATGATTATAAAATTTAATAAAGAAACAAGTTTGTAATATCATTATGAATGGTGTTACTATTTTTTGTGGATATTTGAACAATGGTGTGTATAGTTATCACAACCTGTTAACGTAGTCTATTCTATAGGCAAGCACCCTAGATTAGACAGTGTATCAGATATCTACTTATGGCACTATAGGCTAGGTCATATGAACAAGAACAGGATAAATAGGTTGACCCAAGAGAGAATCCTCGAAGTCAATGATTGTGAATCACTTCCAACCTGTGAGTCCTGTCTTCTTGGTAAAATGATCAAGTCACCTTTTACTGAAAAGGATGAGAGAGCTATTGAGCTCTTGGGCCTAGTACATACTGATGTATGTGGGCCCATAAGCACAAGTGCTAGAGGTGGATATTTCTACTTCATCACTTTCACAGATGATTTATCCAGATATGCATATGTCTATCTAATGAAATATAAGTCAGATTCATTTGAAATATTCAAACGATTTTGAAGTGAAGTAGAAAAATAAACTGGGAAGAGTATTAAAACTCTTCGGTCTGATCGAGGAGGGGAATACCTTTCTGGTGAGTTTCTCACATATCTGGAGAGAATGGGATTCTCTCCAATGGACTCCTCTAGGAACACTACAGCATAATGGTGTGTCTGAAAGAAGAAATCAAACTCTGTTAGACATGGTTTGATTCATGATGGGTTTTGCCAGCTTGTCGATATCCTTCTAGGGATATGCACTCAAATCGACCTGTTATCTGTTGAAAAGGGTTCCAAGTAAATCTGTAATTAAGACTCCATATGATATATGGATAGACATAAGCCAGCACTTTCACACCTTATGGTCTGGGGCTGCCCGGCCTATGTCAAATGGTTAGTTACAGATAAACTTGGACCTAGGTCTAACAAATACGTATTTATAGGGTACCCCAAAGAGATCAAAGATATTTTTTCTACCATGCTGATGAACAAAAGGTATTCGTCAGCCTTAAGGCAATCTTTTTAGAAAAGAAGTTTCTTGGTGAAGGAACTGTTGCCTCTAAGGTTGAACTTGATGAAGTTCAACAGATAGAAGGACTGATGTACCTGCACCATTAAGGTAATCCGATAGAGTACCGCATTAGTCGGACAGATACTACAGTTTTTTGGTCTGAGACAGTGATCCCATCAAACTCGATGAGAACGATGAGGATCCGATCACCTATATGGATGCAATGCAGATATCTGATTTCGAGAAATGGCTTGAAGCCATGAAATTCGAAATGGAGTCCATGAAGGTCAATGATGTATGGACATTGGTTGACCCACCTGAAGGGGTTAAACCCATTGGATGTAAATGGATCTTCAAAAGGAAGAGGGACGCATACGAAAAGGTGGAGACTTATAAATCCGTCTGGTTGCCAAAGGATATCGTCAATATTATGGTATTGACTATAACGAGATGTTCTCCCCTGTGGCAATGCTCAAATTTATTTGGATAATGCTTGCAATAACTACCCATCTGGATTATGAGATCTGGCAGATGGATGTAAAGATAGTTTTTCTGAATGGAGAGCTGACCGAAGAGGTGTATATGATACAACCTGAGGGGTTTACATCCACAGATGAGTCCAAGGTGTGTAAGCTTCAGAGATCCATTTATGGATTGAAGTAAGCTTCTTTGAGTTGAAATATGCATTTTGATAAGGTGATCAAAACGTATGGCTTCATTAAGAATGGAGAAGAGCCCTGCATCTATAAATGAGCAAATGGTCCAGTTGTGGTATTCCTTATCTTGTATGTGGATGACATTCTCTTAATCAGAAATGACATCCCCGCATTACAGGGAATAAAAGTTTGGTTGTCATCGCAGTTCTCAATGAAGAACTTGGGTGAAGCATCCTACATCCTAGGGATGAAGATCTATAGGGATAGATCTAAAAGGATGCTTGGGTTATCCCAGTCCACATACATAGACACTGTGCTGAAGAGGTTCAGCATGGAGAATTTCAAGAAGGGCTATCTACCGATAGACCATAAAATTTTTCCTAAGAAGGATTGTCCGACAACTCTTGAAGAGAGAGAGCGTATGAGTAGAGTCTCACATGCTTCGATCGTGGGATCTATCATGTATGCCATGACATGTACAAGGCAGATATGGCATACTCACTAGTAGTAGTGAGTAGATACCAATCTGATCCTAGAGAAAACTTTGGAAAGTGGTTAAAGCCATCCTTAAGTATTTGAGAAATACTAAAGACCAATGGTTGGTTTATGGTGAGTCAGATCTGAAACTTGTGGGGTTCACAGACTTCAGCTTTCAATCTGACCATGATGATAGCAAAAACGTGTCAAGTTATATCTTCACTTTGAATGATGGAGCCATCTACTGGAAGAGTTTCAAGCAACATACTTGGTAGACTCTGTTTGTGAGGTGGAGTACATCGTAGCATCGGATGCCACGAAGGAAGCTGTGTGGCTGAGAAAATTCATCACCGAGCACGGAGTAGCACCCTCCCTCGATGGTCCGGTCCTGCTCTACTGTGACAGCACTGGTGCCATTGCTCAGGTAAAGGAACCCAAAGCACACCAGTAGACGAAGCACATTTTGTACCACTTCCACCTAGTCCAAGAGATCGTGGATCGAGGTGACGTCGATCTTCAAAAGATCAACGGAAAGGAGAACCTGACCGACCCCTTCACTAAAGCCCTACGATAAAGGAGTTCGACAACCACAAGTCGAAGATGGGTATTAGATACTGTGCCGAGGGGCTTTAGGACAAGTGGAGTTGTTGGAAAATATGTCCCAAAAGTCAATCATCAACCTGTTGACGGTTGAGCAACCGTATATTATAATTGATTTGTTAATAAATAAAATATATTTTTAGCAATATCATCACAAGTTTTCATCTTCTAATGAACTCCATTGTTGTGATGAAGTCCTTAAGACTATTTAGGTTCGATAAAGAAAGGATTTATCAATTAGTCCTTAAAATTTTTCATGACCAAATGATGGACTGTTAATAAGGATGATAGCTTCTATCGAGCATAGGTTACTATAGGCCATATGGGTTGGTTCTCCTCTAAATCTAAGAGTATGGAGACACTGGTATGGCATACAGGTGAGATGTAAGGGTACATCATCATTGAACGTGACCAACTCTAGAGCATTCTACTGTCGAGAATATCTCTGATGGGATATATGTATAAGTGTCCCTTAGACCTGAGATCGCCTTAGTGACTTGCAAGCAACTCACTGTACTTTGATACTGGACTAACAGAATTTTTAATTCAGTGACGGAAGGCTTCTGGGCACAGTCAAATATTTATGAAGTCAAAGTATGATCAAGATGGGATTGACCACTCCAAGAGTTGAAGAAGAATGAGTCACCGTATTTCAATTTAGCAAAACTTTGACCAGGATAATCCATCTGATGGATTTGATATTTTGAAATACAATATGGACAACCTGATCAAAGTTGACAGTGAAACTCTAAGGTATCCTATAAGCATTTTGGTCAAGGGGATGAATTATATGAAAACTATATCCGCTGGGTTCTAAGGATGTTGTTCTACACATTCGATCTATCCGACCGTCGGGTACTGTTGCTAGATGGTCACTTCAATTGGTATAAAAATTTATTTCTGTGCTATCGGCTTAGGTTCGAACCTAAGGATCACACACATTAGAGTTCACAATCCGATCGGATAGTTGATCAACGATTAAGAATCGTTCTAGAGTTAAACGATCAATACGATTGACATTTAACCTAGTGCAAGTATTACAGGAGGATCGATTAGCAATTCAATTGCTAATTGACTTAATTTGATTAAGCCAATGGGCTGAGATTAAGTCTAATTGAATATAATTTAATTAGATTTAGTTTAGACTTGATTGGATCAAGTCCAATTGATTTATTGGATAAGCCAAGTGCAAGAAAAAACTAGTCCTAGTTCAATTAGGACTTAGATCAACCTAATTTCTAATTCGATTAGAAAATTAAATCAAATTTAAATCTAATTTAATCTGATTAAATTAAGTTCTTAATTAGGTTAAGACCTATTTTAATTTGGTTGATTTGGTTTGAGAAATCAAATTTGAACAAGTCACAGATTGTATCCTAGTAAGACTAGGATTCCACCTTACGCCACCTTAGCCCCCACGCCCACTCTCTCTTATTTTGTGTGATAAAACCTTTCTCCCAGGCCTTCACGCATGACCAAAACTTTTCACTCTTTCTCTCTTACATAGAATGTGATTGTGGACCAAGTCAAAGTAGGAATTAGTTTGGATTTCAAATTCTATGAGATAGAATTTTAGGAAACCAAAACTCTTTCCTTATGCCACTGATTTTATCTAGATTTTTTTGAGATTTTTATGACTTTTATAGCATATATTGTGCGCCCTTTACTGGTAGTCCATGGTAGAAAAAGGAGGGGGCACCCAAGAGTTGGGCACCACTTGTCTTGCTCTGTTTGGATTTTTCTTGACTAGGTATTTGACCTAGACAAGGACTCTTCATATCTTTTTATTTAAGATAAATTTTTTCTTGAAATTTTATCGATTACAGAGCATTGAGAGACCTTTAGGGCATGTGAAAATTAGGGAGAAAGGGTGTTGGGGCATGGAGATATAATGGACACAAGACTAAGTATCTAGGTGAGAGCAAAGAGAAGAAGAAGAGGGTCTTCTTCTAAGGTTGCTGAGTTTACCCCTTCCTTCCTCCATCTATGAGTTTTCTGAGAGTGTCTTACATCTAAAACTCTTTCTCTTACTTCTCATCTTTGAAAGAGTCCAAATCAAGAAGAAGGAGGTATCTGATCGACCATCGAAGAAGGACCAGCGCAGTACTAGCATACTGTGCTGATTTCCTGGATCAAGACTTCTGATCATGATTCATAGGCTCGTGTAGATGACTCCTAGATGCCGAACGTGTGTGCAGCTCACAACATCATCCTCAAACCCAGATCAGTAAAGTTAGAACGTCTAACTTGCAAGGTAATAGATCTGATCTATTATATTTTACATACATTAGATGTAGTATAGAAACATATTGATATGATCAATATGTAGTTCTTGCTTTTTATATTTTAATTTTTGATTTAATACCATGTAATAATCATGTAATAGGATCTTAGATCTAAGGATTCTTTGATTTTATAAGATAAATTTTGATTTATTTTAGTCTTCCGCTGCCTGATCTTGAAAAAGTTTCAAGATCTAACCCTGAAACCCTAGATCTGGTTCCTTCATGGCACACCCATAAGACCTTCATATAAGCTTGATAAAGATGAAAATAACAAAAGTATCGATCACAAACTTTATAATATATCATTGGATCTTTGCTCTATAATACCACTAGTAGACTTGATATAATATTTAGTATTTATATTTGCCAGATTCAATTTAATCCTAAGGAGTCACATCTTTTTGCTGTCAAAAGAATTCTTAGATATCTAATAGGTGTATATAATGTTGACTTATGGTATTCTAGATACTCTTCTATTGATTTGATTGTATATTCTGATGCTGATTTTGTTGATTGTAAGTTAGATAGAAAAAGTACAAGTGAAACTTGATAATTTCTAGGTGTCAACCTAATCTCATAATTTAGCAACAAATAAAATTTAATAGTACTATTTATGACTGAAGTCGAGTATATTACTGTCGAAAATTGTTATGCTCAAATCTTATAGATTAAGCAGCAACTAAAAAATTATGATATTAAATTAAAAAAAATATCTATAAGATATGATAACACAAATGCAATCAAGCTAACTAAAGTTTTTATTCAACATTCAAGAACTATGCATATTAAGATAACACATCATTTCATAAGAGACCTTATTCAAAATGATAATTTATTGCTTGATTTTGTAAATACTAATAGGCAAGTAGCAGATATATTTATTAAATTCTTAAATAAAAAAAGATTTAGCATGATTAAGAGAGAATTAAGAGGATATGATCCTTTTGCCTAAACTCATCTCAAATTCTCTTTCTCCTCTCCTCTCCTTGAAACATCTTTATTCTTTGAATATTTGAAACTCTTTGAATTGAGCTCAATTCAAATTCTCTCTAAACTATATCTTGGTTAGGGTAGTGGATTCGGCAACAAGGGTGGGATTTCTTCTACAGTCTAGATCTTTCCACCTATCCAACCTTAGTTAGGGAGTCTATAGTTCAATGAATAGAGGATCAGGTGGAGTTGAATGCACTATCAAAGGGGTTCAGTTTGTTTTGACTGAATAGAGGTTGGGGAGAATTTGGCTCCTCCCTAGATAAGGTCCAACTCCCATACATCCATCCAGCCATAAGGATGCTTTGAAGGATATTTTAAAGTGATTGGACGTGGAGGGGATCACTGAGCTTTATGCCCATCAGCTGTCTATTGAGATGAGGCTACTACACCACATCATTGGATGCATTTTCTTTTGAAAGATAGGTAGATTTGATTTTATGTCTGAGCAGGATGTCGTCTTCATGCACTACATGATTTGGAGGGTAGCCCTAAATCTCCCAACACTGATGATGCATTAGATCAGAGAGGGCAACTAATCTTTAGAGAGTTTGGAGTATTGCTTGAAAGGGAGACCACCCACGCTGTGATGCACTCCGATACATTCAATGAGCAGTCCCTGCATCATATGGGGTACTATAGGTTGGACAATCATTGGGTACGTAGGATGTCTGGGCAGCAGCCATAGAAATAGAGGAATGAGGTAGGATTGAGTCATTCTCAATCCAATTCAGAGCTTAATTTTCCACCACCTCACTCAGCCGAGCCTCAAACACCTACTACAGCACCTTACATGTCTACTCCTTCAATGACTCCACCACCTACATCAGCACCAGCTCTAGCACCAGCTGCAGCAATACAACCCACTCAGTCCTCCAATAATCAACTAGATGATGATCAATTAGGAGGTTAGCTGAGATGATTTTGGATGGATTGAGACTAAAAAGGGTGTTGCTTAGCTATGCAATCCAAAAGCGGAGATGAATTGGGTTCTTAAAATATATTAAGTAAAAATTATATCACAAAAAATACCTTAGATGAGATATATGATGTGTAGTGGCAAAAATAAGAAATATACAAAGCATTCAAGTGAGAAAGTAAGAATTAACACAAGAAGGCAATAAAAGTAATAAAGACACTACAAACAAAAAGAGTTTATAATGGTTCCGTACTAATCTTGCACCTATATCTACTCTCCAAGCTCTTACTTAGAAATTTCAATTCACTAATTATATTCAATGATTACAACATCAAATTCCACCGATCCTAGCCTTCTTCAAGCTAGACACTTATTTTTTGGGTACAAGCCAACCTCACACACTCTGATTCA
Source organism: Elaeis guineensis (assembly GCF_000442705.2). NCBI lineage: Eukaryota > Viridiplantae > Streptophyta > Magnoliopsida > Arecales > Arecaceae > Elaeis > Elaeis guineensis. The sequence goes on along the minus strand of NC_026004.2, from coordinate 81,289,983 downwards.
AGATTTGGATCAATCTTTTCTAAGTTTTAGAATCCTCCTAAAATTTGTACACACAGCAATGAGATGAAAAGAGTTTTACAATGACAAACAAGTTTAGCTCCTTAATGAACATAATATAACAATAAATGCACTTTACACAAACTTTAAGAAGCCTTTAAAAAATAGCCTCAACTGTGATGGAGAGTTGAATGAGCTTTGGTGTAACACCCCACATCGAGTTGTCAATTAAGAGGATTGGATGAGGAATTCAATTAATAAAAATGGCAAAATTAAGCTAAAAATTTAGAGGTTCTTGAGCATGAAAGAGACGATACTTTGAAGGGTAATTAAGATGATAATTTTGGATGGTAATTTTGAAGTATAAAATGATGATTTTTAATAAATTTTGAACCCCAGAAGACTAGATCGACTCAATTTAATGCAGGATCGGCTAACTGACAAAGAATAGAAAGTGTATCAAGAAGAAACTGTGATAAAATATAGACTAGATAGACTAATTCCTATGCTGAGCCGACTAGTTGGACTGAGCCAACTCAGTCTCAGAGTGAGTCGGCTAAGTTTATAGATTGCTTAGGCAGTGGGATTTTGTAGAATTTCTGAAATTTGAGATTTTTAAATATTTTCTTAAAGAAGTGACTCAGCAGTTATTTTTGTATAAATAAAGAGTTGGAAAACCAATAAAATTGCTGGATAAATTATAGGATTGACATCTAGCAAACTAAATGCTAGTTTATTCCTATTCCACTTCAAACTCACTCATTAGCTCTTATGCTGCTGAATTTAACCCCTAAATTAATCCAGAATGTGGAGAGGGAAGAAAGAGTTGAGAACAGAGAGAGAAAGGAGCTAGGGAAGGATAAATTTTTGATGGAATAGAGGGAAGTTGGTAAGGAGAAGTGTCAAATTAAAAGAAGAAGGAGGCTGAGTGAAAGTGGCAGCTAGAAAAGAAAGAAGTTGAATGATTTCAGTAGGGATTTTGATCTTTTAAGATAAGGATCCTAATCTCTAACTAAGATTTAAGTAAAGCTTTGAAAGTTACTTTTAGATTTTATGTTCTAATGGATTAATTATATGTTTAAAATCAGAAATTGAAGGATTAGGTTGCTGTTTTATAGGAAAAGAAGAGAGTTGTCAGTTGATAGTTGAGTTTCAATTATTTGAGATAAAGAATTTAACCTTTAAACTAAGAATCAATTGAGTTTTGACTGGTTTTATCAAATCTAGTATTTTAGTGTCTAAATATGAGTCCTACATGAATATTTTCAGCAAATAGGCTGAATATTTGTTGACTGAATTTGGAATAGATTCTGAAGTGAAATATGAATTAAATTATTGAAACCCTTGAATTATGTCAAAGGTCTAGCTAACCCTAGGTCGAACAAAATAAGTAAGGAGTCTTGCATCTATGTGCTATGTTGAAATTGTAATAATCATTGTGTATCAACCTTATTGTGTATCAACCTTATAGGAAAAAAAAAGGAAAGCTTAAGAAGAACTTTGGAGAAGGCAATCATCAAGTTAGTGTTGTAGCTGTTTTGGGTAAATGTGAGGGAACTCCATTTAATGGTGGTGTTTTCAATATATTTTGCTATGAAATAAGTTAATTTGATAGGCAAGTTAACTTTTATTTATTTTATGACTTGTGAATATGTATGTACCCATAGAAACAGAAAATGAGTTTCTCTTAATAGTTAGCTTAAAGAATATATGTAAATTTATGTGATTGATTTCAAATAGCAAAGTATTTATAAGTTTCAAATAGCAAAGTATTTAGAGTTTATTAGCATTTTTCAAAGTTTATAGAGCATGTTTTCAGCAAGCCTCCCTTAGGAATGATCAATCTAAGGGGTGTGCCATAACATCATGCATAACATAAGCTGGAACTTCCTTACGATTCATCATGTCTAGTGGGACTTATTAATTTTGAGATTTATTATACCCGATGGGGCTTATTAACATCGACTGTCATGGTAGGAGTGTGCTGTGGTACTTTTGATGAGAGACATCTGCAAAAGAGCATCAGTGATTCAAGTTTCAAATGATATTCTTACATGACGTGATTTTCGACATGGTTCTATGCTTATTGAGCATACAATATTTGCAAGTTTGTTGGTATTGCAAGATTTCTAACATTATTAGTATATGAATTAAATTATTATGATCATTATAGTTATATTCTATATTTTTTCATTCTTATGTGGTTCCTCACTCATTGAGACTTAGGTCTCATTATATAGTTTATTTTATTTTTTCTGAGCAGATTGTAGCACCATAGCTCAGTATAGCAGAGGTTGGACAGATCAGCTAAAAGAAGCATACTTTGAAGATAAATATATTTTGAGATGTTAAATTTTAAATGTATAGTAATAATAAATGTTTAAGCCTTATATGAGGATTGATACTTGTTGATCATGTAATATGGTTATGTATGTATAAAGCATAATGGATGAATGAAAGTATGGATTTGATGTTGGGAAGAAAGAGGTATGTTAATAAAATTGTGTGTGTCAATATTATGATATATTGATTTATTTGAGCATGAACAGGTTCGATTAGAAGTTTTCCCTTTTGCCCTTATCTAAGGTAAATTTATTCTTATTTAAGGGTGGGGTGTAGCACTTCCATACATTATTTAGAAATGGGGTGTTACATAGGTGGTATCAGAGTAAGATTTTCATGATTATTTGGGAGTATGTAAGAATAAATTATTATTCAGAGCAAGGTTTATGATTAATTGAGAGTATGTTGGAATAAATTGCTGATCAAAGCTAATGGTTTATGATCAATTGAGGAAAAGCTGAAGTTTATGATCATTTAGGGCAAGCATAGGTTTATAGGTAGTAAAGATGGTGATATAAGTAGTATTGGAAGGCACAGGTGTAATAAAGGATTACAATGTATAAGTTAAGAGAAAGTAAGTTGAATTCAGATGTTTAAAAGACAAATGATTTTCATAACAGTATAGCATTTAGCAAGAGGAATGAATTGGATTAGTTAAATTACATGGGTATTATTTGATGGATTTATTTTAATAAGAATTTATCACAGTAAGTGACTAATTCAATAATGTTAATTGGAAATAATGGAGATTGTTGATATATCTCCAAAGATAATGTTGGCTGAGGTGGTAAAAAAGTTAGGATTGTCAGACCCAGTGTATGGACAAGAGATGAATCAAGACCAGTTTGTCAGGTCTTTTATTGAGGTGATTATGAATAGGGGAGATCCGCCTAAGGAGATAATAAAAGATTTTGTTTCGTTTGGGGTTGAGCAACTGAAATCAGAAGAACAAGCAGCTATTTTTGCGCTTAATAATTTACAACATCGGTTTTATTTTGAAGTGCAAGATTTTAACTTTAAGGACAAGGAAGATTACAAGCATTCCGATCAAAGAATGAGGGCTAAGTACAAGAGTATAAGTGCAGAGTTACAGTAGCCAAGATGGGATTATGAGCGACTAAGAGATATTAATCAAAGACATATTGATGAGTGTTCTAATTTACAACGTCAAGTGGTTAGACTGAGACAAGGACTTCCCCTAGACTACATCATCTTTCGAAGAAAATTGATGTAGGAAAGAAAAGAAAAGAAAACAAGCAAGGAAAGTAGGAGCCGGAAGTTATGTTAATTGGAGTAAAAAAAAAAAGAGAGTAACTTTTTGTATTAGTTAAAGTGGAAAACACTTTGGCTAAGTTATCTGAGAAGAAGTATTTTGGTTATGTTGTATATATTTTGGATTTACATTTTTTAAGAAAATGTTGATGTATGTACTTTAAAGTCATGTGTATAAAGTTATGGAGGAAATGAACAAAGTTTTAAAGTTGTTTTAAATTCAATTGACATGGTTGGTTTGGAAATTAGCAAGTGAATTATGAAGAAGGTAAATTTTGAGGATGAAATTTCTTAAGGGAGGAGGAAATGTAACACCCCAAACCGAGTTGTTAATTAAGAGGATTGGATCAGGAATTCAATTAATAAAAAATGGTAAAATTAAGCTAAAAGTTTAGAGGATATGGAGCATGGAAGAGATGGTTCTTTGAAGGATAATTAAGATGATAATTTTGGATGGTAATTTTGAAGTATAAAATGATGATTTTTAATAAAGTTTTGAATCCCAAGGGACTGGGTCGACTCAGTTTAATAGAGGGTCGGCTAACTGACAAAGAACAGAACATGTATCAAAAACAAACTATGACAAAATGCAAACTAAGTCGACTAAGTCCTATACTGAGCCGACTAAGTTGGGCTAAGCCAACTCAATCTCAGGGTGAATCGGCTAAGTCTGTGGGATTACTTAGGCGGTGGGATTTTGCAGAACTTCTGAAACTTGAGATTTTTAAATATTTTCTTAAGAAGATGACTCAGTAGTTATTTTTGTATAAACAAAAGGTTGGAAAATCAATAAAATTGCTGGATAAATCATGAGATTGACATCTAACAAACTAAATTCTAGTTTATTCCTATTCCACATCAAGCTCACCCGTTAGCTCTTATGCTGCTGAATTTAACCCTTGAATTAATCCAGAATATGGAGAGGGAAGAGAGAGTTGAGAATAGAGAGAGAAAGGAGCTGGGGAAGGATAAATTTTTAATGGAATGGAGGGAAGTTGGTAAGGAGAAGTGTTAAAAGGAGGCTGAATGAAAGTGGCAGCTGGAAAAGAAAGAAGTTGGATAATTTCAGTAGGGGTTTTGATCTTCTAAGGAACCTAATCTCTAACTAAGATTTAAGTAAAGCTTTGAATAGTTACTTTTAGATTTGATGTTCAATGGAATAAATTATGAATTTAAAATCTGAAATTGAAGGATTGGGTTGTTGTTTTAAAGGAAAAGACGAGAGTTGTCAGTTGATAGTTAAGTTTCTATTATTTGAGATAAAGAATTTAATCTTTAAACTAAGAATCAAGTGAGTTTTGGCTGGTTTTATCAAATCTGATATTTTAGTGGTCTAAATTATGAGTCCTGCATAAATATTTTCAGCAAACAGACTGAATACATGTTGACTAAATTTGGAATTGATTCTAAAGTGAAACATGAATTAAATTATAGAAACCATTGAATTATGTCAAAGGTCTAGCTAACCCTAGGTAGAACAAAACAAGTAAGGAGTCTTGCATCTATGTACTATGTTGAAGTTGTAATAAGCATTGTGTATCAACCTTATAGAAAGAAAAATAAAGAAAAGCTTAGGAAGAACTTTGGAGAAGGCAATCATCAAGTTAGCGTTATAACTGTTTTAGGTAAAAGTGAGTGAACTCCATTTAATGGTGGTTGTTTCAATATATTTTGCTATAAAATAAGTTAATTTGAAAAGCAAGTTAACTTTTATTTATTTTATGACTTGTGAATATGTATGTACCTATGGAAACAAAAATTGAGTTTTTCTTAATAGTTTGCTTAAAGAATATATGAAAATTTATGTGATTGATTTCAGATAGCAAAGCATTTATAAGTTTCAGATAGTTTGATTGAGTTTATTAGTATTTTTCAAAGTTTATGGAGCATGGTTTTAGCAGGCCTCCCTTAGGAATGATCAACCTAAGAGGTGTGCCAAACATCATGCATAACATAAGCTAGCATCTCCGTACAATTCATCATATCGGTGGGATTTATTAATTTTAAGATTCATTATGCCCGATGGGGCTTATTAACATTGACTGCCATGGTAGGGGTAGCTGTGGTACTGTCGATGAGAGACATCTGCATCAGAGTATCCGTGATTCAAGCTTCAGATGATATTCTTACATGATGTAATTTTCTACATGGTTCTATACTTATTCAGCATACAATGTTTACAAGTTTGTTGGTATTGCAAGATTTCTAATAGTATGAGCAGTATATGCATTAGATTATTATGATCATGACAATTATGTTCCCTATTTCTCCATTGTTATGTGGTTCCTCACTCACTGGGACTTAGGTCTCATTATGTGGTTTATTTTATTTTTTTTTAGCAGATTGTAGTGCCATAGCTCAATATAGCAGAGATTGGACAGGTCAGCTGAAAGGAGCATACTTTGAACATAAATGTATTTTGAGATGTTAAATTTTAAATGTACAATAATAATAAATGTTCAAGCCTTATATGAGATTGATACTTGTTGATCATGTTATATGGTTGTGTAGGTATAAAGTATAGTGGATGAATGAAAGTATGGATTTGATGTTGGAAAGAAAGTGGAGTGTTAATAAAATTATGTGTGTCAATAATATGATATATTGATTTATTTGAGTATGAGCAGGTTCAGTTAGAAGTTTTTCCCTTAGCCCTTATCTAAAGGTGATTTACTCTTATTTAAGGGTGGGGTGTAGCACTTCCATCCGTTATTTAGGGATAAATGGTTATATTTGGAGAGGTTGTTGAGCTTGAATTGAATGCTTTTTTAACTTGAAGCTTAAATTTCTTTTGAAAGATCTTTCTCTTGATTTTTCTTGAATTTTTCCTCCTTTTGAATGCCTTTATTCCTTCAATCAATGCTGGAGAATATCTAGTAGCCATTTAAAGCTATTAGAGAATGATTAGGGAGCATTAAATGAACCAAAAATAAGCTAAAAAACTAATCATTATGGTGTCAGGCCCACATGGGTTGCCTCCTAAAAAAATTGTCGTCCCATGGGTCGTCCCTTTTCGGATAGCAAAAATAGACTTTCTGTTTTGGGCCTAAGAAAAGCAGATCACCCCATGGATCGTCTCCTAACAAAAAAGTCATCTCTTTTTGTATGCAAACCCAAAACTCAGGGTGCCAGCATCCCTTTTGAACAGAGATGACCTAGAGGTCACTCTCTTTTGCCCAAAATTAATTTTTTTTCAATTTTTGATTTTCAAAACTTCCAAAATTACCTTCAAATAATCCGAAGTCATCTTAAATATTCTTGAGGCTTCCAAAAAATATTGTTCTCACCTTTAACTAGATGAATTTATAATTTTAGCCTTCTCCGAATATCTTTATCAATTCAAAATTCTTAATTTTTTGAAAACATACTTAAGCTTTTTCAAAAATAAAAAATTACTCTTTTAAAATATTTTGTAGTTATTAAAATCTTGAGGTAACAATCTCTCTCTTTTTGATGATGACAAAATATTTAAGTATAAGCAAAATAAGTCATATAAAATATTAGAATAAAATAGTACCATTAAAAATATATGAGCTTAAGATCAAGACATATACAAATATATCTAATTTATACATCTTTTCAAAGCATGAACTCTAAACTAATATATCAAACCATAGTATCAAGATCAAAAGATAGATGATATGATGCATTATTAGAGTAAAAGATAGAGAATATAGACACAGTATGAGCCTCACTTTCTATTAGGCAACTTTCTTTAGAAGACTGGTTAGGGACTAAGGTCCTAACACATGATATAAAAAGAAATTCAGAAATTTGGCCACATTTATGCTTATACCATAATACTCCTCTTTTTTGATATTATCAATTTTGGTAAGAAAATAGTTCCATTCTTGGCTAAATTTACTCCCCTTTTTTGATTAAATATAAGGAACCTGCTGCTCAAATGACAAGAGGATCCATAACAAAGTACACCAATCAAGAATGATTGAAACAAAATACACAGTAGATAATGCCAACTAGGGTCCCACTTCATATTTACCATGTAATGTGAGATATTACATTAAGCTCATATCAGCAAATATATAATTTCAACCAAAATACATAATTTCAATGAAAATATAGCAAGATATGACATTGAGTTTACATAAGCCAAAAGTACATAATGTCAATCAAAATACATCAAAAGATATAATAGTAGCCAACATATAATAAAATATAACATCCATAACTACATCCATAAAATTATAAAAAGGATCACATAACCACATCCATAATAATTAAACATAATATGTTTCAATTAACTTGCCAATTATGAATCATGAAGTGATAAATTAGATACATGTGAACATATACTTCATGAATGTTTTAATTTATCCTAAATTTTGATTTTAGGTATTTGATACCAAATTTCATACATATACATATGCTCCCTTCATGTGATCATTTCAAACAAATATATGATTACATCTTTTATGTGATCATTTCAAGCAAACATATGAGCATATCAATTAATTTAAAACTATTTCAAGCATATACTCAATATACATAGTCTCCCCCTTTTTGACAACATCAAAAAGCCCAAGAAAAAAATTTTAAAAAATGAATCATCAAAATCAAATAAAGAGTCAAATCTAAAATTATTCAATTTTTAAAATTTCATTGAGTTCTTCTCTTTAAAATTAAACTTGAGTTTAACATCCAAATTCAGATTAAGACTTCTTCTCTTTTCGTTTGAAGGAATCAAGAATTTGTATCAAATTGAGATTAAAGAAAATAAAACTTCTTCGCTTTCTAAATTTAAATCAAACTTGACCAATTTTAGAAAATATGAATCATTAAATTTTAACAATATAAACTTGGAAACACTACTCCCCTTTCTCAAAAATAATTAGAAAAATACTTTGAGATTTGAAGATTCAATAGAGATAGAGATTTTCAAAAATAAAGATTTGAATAGATGATTCAAAGCAAACCATAAGATATATTTAATTTGTTTTCGGAAAACATCTCTTTCTTTTCTTTAAGAGGTATCAATCCACAAATATAGAAAAGATATAAATTTTTGAATTTATCTCAAACAATATTATACCTAAAATAGGTCAATGCAAAACAGATTTGAGACTGAATATTCTTTTCTTTTGCCAAAGATGAAGTAATAGGATGCAAGACAAAAATGATCTATTTGGTATTAACTATGAAAATTTTCTTAAAAAAAAAATTCTCAATGCCAATTGTAAAAATAATCATCTTTGTATCAATTATTTTGAAAATCAACCCAAATAATAACTTGCTTGAAGTTTTTTTTTTTTTGATACCATTTGAAGATTTAAGAAGAGCAAGTTTTAAATCTATTTCTCAAAAATGATCAATCATAGAAAAATACAAAAATATGTTTTAAATTTGGATTGATACTAATACATTATCAAAAATAATGATTGGATCAAATCATACAAAGTATGAATAAATAAATCAAATGATAGAAAAATGATTGCTCGAATCAAAGTACATATTCTCTCTTAAGTATAACAAAGATTTTTCAAAAATAAATCAAAGGAATTGAATAACAAGAGTGTACACATAGATCAAGACAAATGATCATTGATAATTTTAATTTTTATTAAGTTACAAAATATTTTTTCTATTTAGTTTCAAAGAAGATTTCTCTTTTAATATTTTCTCCCCCTATTTTCATAATAAATGCTAAAAAATTTATTTTTCTTGATACTCTCCGTTTTTCTTCCAAATTATGCATAATTAGTTGATTTTAAGAGAATACACTTTACATTTTTCTTTGTCCTAGATTTATAAATAGAGCATATGATGAATTAAGCAAATAAGTATAAACATCAAACAACTAACAATCATTAAGCATACTTAATTTTAAAAAAAAGTCACTTTTCTATTGATTTCCAACATGTAATTACCAGAAGTAATTGCATCAATATATCCAAAAGAATTGAAAGAAAAATCTAGTGAGATCAAAGTAATTGCATTAATATATCCAAAAAAATTGAAAGAAAAATCTAGTGAGATCAAACAGATGGCACTAAGTATAAAGATCTAAAAATCTTAGTTCTTTTCTAATTTCACAAAATCTATCTTTACTTAATGCCTTTGTAAATATGTCAGCTAATTATTTTTTAAAGCAAACAAAGTCAATCATCACATCATTATTTTGTACATATTCTCTTATGAAATAGTGTCTTATTTCTATGTGCTTAGATCTAGAATATTGGATTGAATTTTTGATTAAATTGATTGTACTAGTATTATCACATCTTATAGAAATATTCTTAAGTTTGATGCCAAAATCCTCAATTGTTGCTTAATCAATAAGATTTATATATAGTAACTCTCAATGTAATGTATTCGACTTCAATCGTAGATAATGCCATCGAATTTTACTTTTTGCTAAATATGAGATTAAGTTTACTCCAAAAAATTGACAAGTTCCACTAGTACTTTTTCTATCTAATCTACGTCCAGCAAAGTCTGCATTTGAATAACCTATTAAGTCTATAGATGATTGGTTAGAGAATCATAAACCTAATGTTTGAGTACTTTTCAAATATCTTAAAATTTTTTAACAGTAAATAAGTGTGATTCCTTAAGATGGGATTGAAATCTTGCACACATACACACACTAAACATAATATCAGATCTACTAGTAGTAAGATATAACAAAAATCTATCATGCCTCTATAAAACTTTAAATCAATACTTTTACTGTTCTCATCCCTATCTAGCTTGCATAAAGGACTCATGGGATGTCAATGTTCTTAGAATTCTCTATCCCAAATCTCTTTAATAGCTCTTTTGTGTATTTGCTTTGATAGATGGAGATTCTTTTCTTTGTTTGACTAATTTAGAGTTCGAAAAAGAATGTAAGTTCTTCCATTATACTCATCTCAAACCCTCTACATGAGCTTGGCAATATCTTGACATAAAGTTTCATTAGTAGATCCAAATATGATATCATCCATATATATTTGAATAACAAGAATATCATCATGATTTTTTTTTATAAAAAGAGTGGTATCTATTTTTTCTCTTAAAAAAATATTTTTTAGTAAAAAATTACTAAATCTTTCATACCATGCTCTGGTTGGTTGTTCTAAACCACATAAAGTTTTGTTTAATTTGAAAACATGATTTAGAAAAGCATAGTTTTCAAAACTGAAGAGTTGCTGTATATATACTTCTTCAGCAATATAACCATTTAGAAAAATATTTTTATCATCCATTTGAAATAATTTAAAATTCATATAATAAATATAAGCAAGCAAGACTCTAATAGCCTCTAATCTGGCTATCGATACAAAAATCTCATCAAAATCAATTTGGTTATATTCTTTGACTACTAATCTTACTTTATTTCTAATTATATTTTTATTTTCATCCAACTTATTTTTGAAAACCCATTTTATTCCATTATAGGATGATCTTCAAATCTTTCAACTAGGATCCACACATTGTTTCTTTCAAATTGATTTAGTTCTTGCATGGCATTTATCCAATTATGATCTTTTTAGCTTCATATATGGTTTTTGGTTTAAAATGAGATATAAAATAAAATGGTTGTAAGCATCTCTAAGTGAAGGTGAGTTCTTATCCCATGTGTAGGATCACCAATTATAAGTTCTTTGGGATGGTTGTAGACATATCTCCACTTTCTTGGAAGATCATTTATACCTTGTACTTACTCTTATTGATCTTGTGATTTTTCACCCTCCTCATCATGATTATCTTTATGTTCTTTCTCATTATTCATTATTGAGTCCTTTAGGGTATGTTCCTTCATTCCTTCCATAATTGGATCTGCAGTATAAATAGCCTCTTCTTGATGGAAGATCATTAGTCTCATCAAAAATAATATGCACTAATTCTTCTACAACTAAGGTCCATTTGTTAAAAATTCTATATACTTTACTAGAAGTGGAGTAACCAAAAAAGATGGCTTCATCAGATTTTGCATCAAATATTTTTAGTATATCTTTACCATTGTTCAAAACAAAACAATGACAATAGAAAATATGAAAATATCCAATATTTGATTTTTTACCTTTCTAAAGTTCATAAGGCATTTCCTTTAGGATTAATCTAATTAAAGCATGATTAAGAATATAGCATGCCGTGTTGATTGCTTCCACCCAAAAATATTTTGGGAGGCTACTTTCATATAGCATGGTATGAGCTATTTTTCTAGTGTTCTATTCTCTCTCTACTATTTTATTTTATTGGAATGTCCTAAGTACAAAAAAATATATATTCAATCTCTTTTTTATCATAAACCTTTTCAAAATTTTGATTTTCAAACTCAATTTTATGATTAATATAAATTTTGAGAATTTGAAAATCTTTTTTATTTGAAACCTTCCGATAAAACTTAAAGAAAGCAAAAAATGCCCCATCTTTATATGCAAAGAATAACATCTAAGTAAAATATAAAAAATCATTGATAATCACAAAATCATACCTTTTACCCCCAAAGCTAGTAGTTCTAGTGGACATGTAATAACTTTAAAGACCTAAAAGTTGAAAAATATTTTTTGGTTTGAATGAAACTCTAGTTTACTTACCAAATTGGCATGCATCATAAATTTTATTTTTTTCAAAATTTAATTTTGGCAAACCAACTACTAAATCTTTTTTGATGAGTTTTGAGAGTGAATTCATACTTATATATGCAAGTTTATAATGCCAAAGCCAATTAGTCTTATTAATGTTGGCATTCATTACAACTAAGCATTGTATATTTTGTATGGATAGATCATCCAAATCTATCATGTAAATATTACCATGCCTATGTCCAATAAATCTTATACCATCATTGTTGAGATTAGTTACAATATACATAGAAGATTCAAAAATAACTTTGAAATCCTTATCACAAAATTGGCTAATGCTAAGTGATCTTTTCTTTGTTATTATCTCCAAAGATGACCATCCCTCCATCTTTTATCTTAAGAGGGATGAATTGAAATTCATCATCTATTATATGTCTTGAGCATCCACTATCAAGATATCACTTTCTTTTTGATCTTTGGGATGAACACACACCTATACAGAAATTTAAATTTTAACTTTAGGTACCAAAGCTTTCTGAGATCTTTTTGGTTAGTCACTATGGTTTCTTTTAGAATCCATACTTTTTTTATATTAAAGCTATCAAATTTATTAGAAAAATATGTATATGATTTATGACCTACTTTACCACAGCTGAAACATAAAATATTTGATGATTTATCAAGAGAAGAGTTTATAAAAATAATTTTTAGAACTTTCTATTTCTTTAGTGGATTATAACCAAGATCGGCTTTGTTATACACCATCCTTTGATTATCAAAAATCAATTAAAATTTACCAAAACTTAAAGTAAACTTTTCTACAATTGATTTTAATTTAGTTACTTCAATCTTTAAATTCTAATTTTTTTTGAGTTAGAGTTCTATTTTCATTTAAAATATTTTTTTTAACAAATACTGATTTTTCATTTTCAGTTCTTAGTTCTTTAGTCCTAACTTCTTTAGATTATCTAATAAGTCATAAAATGCCTCTTGGAGCTCATTAAAAGTAAATTCATTTAAAAATTTAGAAGTTGCCTCATTTTCATGTGCCATAAGGCACAAGTTGGCTTCTTCATGGGTGTCTTCATCAGAGCTCGAATAGTTGTGATCACTCCATATAGCCACCATTGCCCTCTTCTTAAACTTCTTAGGGTCCTTCTTGAGTTGTGGACAATAAGATTTGAAGTGGTCCAATTTCTTACATTCATAGCATATAAGAGGTTGCTCCTTTCTCATTATTGTTGGGCTTCTCCTTTGTTAGTGGCCTTCTTCTTATCCCTTATCTTATTTCTTCATAAATATTTTAAATTTTTGAGTGATAAGTGTCAATTCTTCATCTTCATCATCATTTTTAGTTTGATCCAATTCCTCCTCTTCTTGTGCGGTGAACTTGAGAGCAATTTTTTTTTTTTTGGTCTCTTCTTCACTATACTGTCTCATGGTCAATTTGTGTGTCATGAGTGATCCGAGAAGCTCCTCTAAAGGTATAACATTAAAATCCTTTACCTCTTGAATCACAGTAATCTTTGCTTCCCACGTTCTTAGTAGAGACCTAATAACTTTTAAAATCACTGTTAGAGTAAGACTTTTCAAGACTCTTAAAGCCATTAATAATATCAGTAAAGCAAGTAAATATTTAGATAATAGACTCATCATATTCTATTTTAAAGCATTCATATTTATGTACTAGTATATTAATTTTTGACTCTTTAACCTAATTTATACCTTCAAGTATTACCTCTAGTTTATCCAAATTTTTTGAACAGAATTATAAATTAAAATATGATTGAATTCATTTGCATTTAATGTACAACACAATATATTCATGGCTTTAGCATTGAGCTGAGTTATTTTCATATCAACCTCATCACATTCATTTTCGGCCTTAGAACATCCTTCCCATCAATCAATTTGACAGTGAGTAAGGTCTATTTACTATAATACTCCATATATAATAGTCGAGTGCTTGGATAAATATTTTCATCCAAATTTTCTAATAGGTGTAGTTTGATCCATTAAAAAGTGAAGGCCAGTTTGGAGATTGGCCATCGACAAGTGAGGTACTGACATGGGTTGCCATAAATCTTTAGCTCTTGATGGTAAAATTAAAAAAAAACTTAGCATTAAGCTCTGATACTACTTGTTGCCTCGCTATGCAACCTAAAAAGAAGGATGAATTGGATTCTTAAAAGATATTAAGTAGAAATTGTGTGACAAAAAGTACCTTAGATGAGATATGTGATGTACAGTGGCAAAAATAAGAAATGTACAGAGTATTCAGGTAAGAAAGTAAGAATTAACACAAAAAGACAAGAAGAGTAATAAAGATACCACAAATAAGAAGAGTTTATAATGGTTCGGTGCCAACCTTATACCTACATCTACTTCCTAAACTCCTACTTGAAAATTTCAATCACTAATTGTATTCAATGATTACAATATTGAATTCCACCAACTCTCGCTTTTCTCAAGCTAGATATTTATTTTTTGGGTACAAGCCAACCCTACATATTCTGATTCAAGATTCAGATCAATTTTTCTCAAATTTTAGAATCCCCTAAAACTTGTACATACAAGAGCAAAGAGATGAAAAGAGTTTTACAATAACAAACAAGTTTAGTTCTTTAATGAGCACAATATAACAATAAATGTATTTTACACAAACTTGAAGAAGTCTTTAAAAAACACTCTCAGTTGGGATGGAGAGTTGAATGAGCTTTGGAGCAGTGGTTGAGCCTGAATTGAATGATTCATTATCTTGGAGCTTAAATTTCTTATGAAAGATTTTTTTCTTGATTTTTCTTAAGTTTTTTCTTCTTTTGAATGCCTTTATACCTTCAATCAATGCTGGAGAATGTCTAGTAGCTATTTAAAGCCATTGAAGAGTGATTAGGGAGTATTAAATGCATCAAAAATGGCTATAGAAAACTAGCCGTTACGTTATCAGGCCGCATAATTGCCCCCTGAAAAAAAGGGGCATCCCCCCTGAAAAAAGGGTCGTCCCATGGGATGCCCCTTTTCAGACAGTAAAAATAGACTTTTTGTTTTGGGTCTAAGAATAACAAGGGTCACCTCATGGGTTGTCCCCTAGCAAAAGGGTTATCCCATAGATCGTGCCTGAAAGAATAATATACTACAAGCCAATCACATATAGGATGCGATCGAATATTTTCTGTAATTTTATCTTTCAAACTCATATAATTGACATTGATATTTAATAAAATAAATATTTTTGATTCATTATATGTTGCATCTTATTATTATTAAGATTATAATGAACCCCATAAGTCTGAGTAATATTTTAGGACCATGATGAGATCACACCAGTGAGACCTAATCTTGATAACCATGACCTAAAATATTCTCAGTCATTGATTCATTGAGTTAGAGATCAATGATACCGATAAGACTGGCATGTCCTATGTATGCTCAATGATGAGGTGGTTGATCTCACAACCACTTGTGTGGTGATACTAATACAAAGATGTGCGTGCTCATTAGAGAATGAGTTACTGAATAGACCTATGAGAGAATATCTAATGAAATCTTATTTACATATCAGCTAATGATTCTCTAGTGGGAGTTGTGCAAGTAATCCTTTGATCTGAGATCATCATGGTACCTTATATACATGAATCCATAATTTGGTTCACTTTCTAACTTGATTATCTGATCCTTATATGGGGTGTTTTAGATATAGTGAAGTATGCATAAAGGTTGTGATGATCAATAAGAGATCAATCACTCCTAATAAGGAGAGTAAACATGCTATGTGATCTCATATGTCGATAATTCTGAAAGTCTTTGGTCAAAGCAAAATGATAATTAAAAGAGATTTCTAATATATCATCAACTAAATCATTACCTTCTGATTGAGATACATATAGATAAGCAATTAGATTTGACATGATTTCATGCCCACAGCTCATCTAGGATATTGTTTGACTTAAGGATTGAATTACATGATAATATACCACTAAAAGATATTTTGATAATTTTTATTAAAATTATAAATCTTTCAGATAGTTATGACACGTTGCTAGATATCAATCTTAACTTGTGGACTCATCAAAATTTAAAAAATTTAATTCAAAAATTAATTAAAAAAATCCTAATTGATTGGGACTCTTGAGCTGACCCAATCTGATCAGATTAAAATTACATCAAGAGCCTATGTCACTGCTGGCTAGATTTAGAACCCAATGGTTCACACACTTTGGGATTTTATCTTAATCTAATTTAATTAAAATTTATATAAATTCTAAGGGTTAATTTGATATGCTAGCACATTGTATTAACCCAAGTTTCTAATTAAGTTCGGTTCAAAGCATTTGAGCTAAACTAGACCAATTGCCTTTGACCTAATGGGATTGGGTCTAATTTAATTTGATTCTTATCCATCTTAGAAGCGTTTTAAGTGTGGAAGGAGTCCTCTGCACCCATCAGGTCTCACATCAAAAATAAATTACCGCCCCCCTCTTTATTGTATTGAGATGTGAAGAGTCCTTCTTAATGAAGACTCTTATCCAACTCATCGGTTCTCATCCAGATCTCTATTTATTTCATGTCAATTTATTATGAAAAATTATGGGATACAGAAGAGGAGGAGTCTTTTTGTGTGAAGGCTCTTCTGCATCAAATTAAATTACAAAGATTTATTTCTCCACACAAGAACTTGGAGCACCAAGAGTTGGCACCCCTTGGTCCTTCCTTACGTCCCCACTTAGCCTATTTATATACAGCATCCCATATGAGCTAAGGGCTGATTTTTACATTAAAACTAGAGCCAATTGACGTGTAATATAGAAAAAAAATTCTAGAAAAATTTTGAGAAAAAGAGGAAGAAAAAATTGAGAGAAAAAATTGTAAGAAGGGTGGTAAGAGAATTAGCAAACATTGCTAGTTGATCCTAGGATTTGATTTTTTCATATGTTGGAGCTCAAAATCAAATCTTAGATTGTAAGACTTCTGAAGAGTATTCTCTTGACAAGATTCTGATGGCAAAATCGAAAGACACTGGATGTTGGTGTATTCGTACTTCGAGTTCGAAGTCGGCAGTGTTTTTATGAAAAAAATACTACGGCAATGCACCGATTAGGAAGGACCTTAACCAACTTCTGCGTAGATCACCATTGGAGGGCTTTTATTTTGAAATCTCATAGAGATCACCATCTTGCCATACTACTCATTGGAGAAAGTATAAACTTCTATCTCTTTGCATGCTTGTTTTTATTTTGTTCGACATCTATTAGGTGATTTTAAAGTTTGGATTTCAGTTCAATTATTTTAATTGTTAAAGCTTTCGATATATTTATTTTAAAATTTAAAAATTTAATTTTTACTACATGACTGAAATTCAATAGTAGTATCAGAGCCACCCTTATTAGATTCGATCAAACAAGTACAAAGTTATAATATAAAATTATTCTAGTTCTTATATTGTCAAAAATATTGTATCAATTTTAGCATCAATTTTAAAATCAAAAAATTATTTTTGATTTTATTGAACCATAGATTTAAATTTTAGTTATTAAAATTATAAATTTATGATAATATAAAATTTATAATTTCATGGTTGCTTGATGCTTAAATCAATTTTATGTTTAAGGGTGTAATGCAGGCCTAATTTGATTAGGGTTTGTTTCAATTTGACTAAACTTGTTATATTTGTTAAGTCATTTTGTGTACCCTTATATGATTTTTGGCATGTCAATATAATTATTATTATGACTTGTAAAAGTATGTCGAATTGCATAATATATATAGTATATTTTATGTAGTTATAGTTAGAATGTGCGGAGATCAGTTAAAAGATCCTCTATAAAATTATATTAAGTTGTAATGTCAGGATTCACTTACAAATCAAATATCAAATTTATTTGATCAATTGATGTCTAAAAAAATATGAAAGGCAGTTTTCTATTTAGGTCCGTATGCTGGCCTGACCAATTTTGTTAGTATCTAAAAAAAACTACGGGGAACCTCCCACCTACTGATCTGATCAATTTGGTCTTATTGAATTTCGAACTTAGATTGATTAGTGATGTAGATACTACAAGGGCCTTCCTTCAAGCTTGGTCGATAAAGTATGTCAAGATCTTAATGAGTTTGTTATGCTATCTACAAGGCTTACTATAAAAATTAATATGATATTGACTAAGTGCATATTGATGCTTATGGCATATTTGAATAGTATTACTTTGTTGTGCTATCCATAAGAGCAGCATTATTTAAGTATGACCATATGAGATTGAAGGGTTAACTTAACTAGAACACTATAGTTTGTTGTGCTATCTACAAGACTATGAGTGATCTGGAGATAAGAGAGAAAAATGTTGAGAATTGTATGAAGTACAATTGGTAAAGAGTTACCTACTCTTGAACTCATAAATACTTGTTGTGCTATCTACAAAGTATTTGTGAGGAATAGGAATCTCAACCTCACTTAGAAACATAAGGATGTTTCTCGTTTTTCATACTTGAGGGCTATGAACTTCGCTTAAAATAGTAAGAGATACAATTAGACAAAAGTCTTAATCTAGTTGTACATGTCAGTATGAGTCGTCTGCTTATATTGTGTTCTTGTTATTGTAGATTAACTGCACATATGGCATCCTCACAATCACTTAGAGGCATACTAGATGCTAACAAATTGACCGGACCGAACTACATGGACTAGTTAAAAAATCTGAGAATTATTCTCACTTAGGAGAAAATCTCTTACATACTAGATACACCTGCACTCGATACGATCGAAGAAGATACTTTTGAGGAGGAAAGGACCACATATAAGATGTGGAAGGATGATAATATAACTGTCAAACGCATCATGCTTGCCTCAATGAGCAATGAGCTTTCGAGACAGCATGAGGACATGGATATTCTTTCTATACTCCTTAATCTTAAGGAGTTATATGGGGAATAAAATTAAACTACTAAATATGAAATATCTAAGCAGTTATTTTATACCCGCATGACTGAAGGCATATCTATACAAACTCATGTCCTAAAAATGATTAATTTAATCACTCATCTAAGACAATTGGGTTTCGCTATGAATGGTGAATTGAGCCAGGATTTAATCCTGCAGTCTCTCTCAGATTTTTTCTCTCGGTATGTCATAAACTACTATATGAATAAACTAAACATCAGTCTATCTGAGCTGCTGAACATGCTGAAAACAGCAGAGAGCCACTTCAAAGACGAAAAAACACTAGTTCTTCTTGTCGATAAGATCAACAAAAAAAAAAGACAAGAAGAATTTCAAAAAAAAAGTTGAACCCTAAGCTGGCATCTCCAAGAAAAAGGTGAAGGTCTCTACCAGAGGTACTTGCTATCACTGTGGCAAGGAGGGGCACTAGAAGAGAAATTGCAAGAAATGCCTTACAACTGTGAAACAAGCAAATGTTCCTAAAGATTTATATATGATACAAACTAGCTTATCATTAAGTACTTCAATTTCAGATTATTGAGTATTGGATATCGCCTGTGGCTCACATCTTTGTAAATCATTGCAGGATCTGTAGAAAATAAAGAGTCTGAATAAAGGTTACTTCGAGCTGTTCGACGCTAGTGGAGAGTCTATTCAAGCCGAAGCTGTGAGAATCAAGATTTTGAAATTGCCTTCGGACAAAATTTTGAAACTAAATACCTATTATTATATTCCTAATGTTGTTAGAAATATTATTTCTATATCCCTATTATTAGTGTTGGAAAATATGTCCCAAAAATCAATCGTCAACCTGTTGACGGTTGAGCAACCTTGTATTGTAATAGATTTGTTAATAAATAAAATATATTTTTGATATTTTCATCACAAATTTTCATCTTCTAATGAACTCCATTGTTGTGATGAAGTTCTTAGGATTATTTAGGTTCGATAAAGAGAGGATTTATCGATTAGTCCTTAAAATTGTTCACAACTAAATGATGGACTGTTAATAAGGATGACAGCTTCTATCGAGCATAGGTCGCTGTAGGCCATATGGGTTGGTTGTCCTCTTAACCAAGTAGTGTGGAGACACTGGTATGGCATACAGATGAGATGTAAGGATACATCATCATTGAATATGACCAACTCTAGAGCATTCTGCTGTCGAATATGTCTCTGATGGGATATAGGTATAAGTATCCCCTAGACCTGAGATTGCATCAGTGACTTGCAAGCAACTCACTATGCTTTGATACTGGACTAACTGAATTTCTAATTCAGTGACGGAAGGCTTCTGGGCATAGTCAAGTACTTGCGAAGTCGGAGTGTGATCAAGATGGGATTGACCACTCCAAGAGTTGGAGAAGAATGAGTCGCTGTATTTCAATTTAGCAAAACCTTGACCAGGGTAATCCATCAGATGGATTTGATATTTTGAAATACAATGTGGACAACCTGATCAGAGTTGATAGTTCAACTCTCAGGTGCCCTATGAGCATTTTGGTCAAGGGGATGAATTATATGGAAACTATATCTGCATGGGTTCTAAGGATGTTGTTCCACACATTCGACCTATCTGGCCATCAGGTACCATTACTAGATGGTCACTTTGATTGATACAGGAATTTGTTCCTGTGCTATCGGCTTAGGTGCGGACCTATGAGGTCACACACATTAGAGTTCATGATCCAATCGGATGATTGATCAACGATTAAGAATCGTTCTAGGGTTAAATGATCAATAGGATTGACATTTAACCTAGTGCAAGTATTGCAGGAGAATCGATTAGCAATTCGATTACTAATTAACTTAATTTGATTAAGCCAATGGACTGAGATTAAGTCTAATTGAATATGATTTAATTAGATTTGGTTTGGACTTGATTGGATCAACCTAAGGGGTTTACATCCTAAGGGGTTTACATCCTAAGAGATTAAGTCTAATTGAATATGATTTAATTAGAAGTATATGATACAACCTAAGGGGTTTACATCCATAGATGAGTCCAAGGTGTGCAAGCTTCAGAGATCTATTTATGGATTGAAGCAAGCTTCTCGGAGTAAGAACATACATTTTGATAAGGTGATCAAAATGTATGGCTTCGTTAAGAATGGAGAAGAGCCCTGCATCTACAAATAGGCAAATGATCCAGTTGTGATATTTCTTATCTTGTACATGGATGACATTCTCTTAATCGAAAATGACATCCCCACACTACAGAGAATAAAAGTTTGGTTATCATCGCAGTTCTCCATGAAGGACTTAGGTGAACATCCTACATCCTAGGAATGAAGATTTATAGGGATAGATCTAAAAGGATGCTTGGGTTATCCCAATCCACGTATATAGACACTGTGCTGAAGAGGTTCAGCATGAAGAATTTCAAGAAGAGCTATCTATCGATAGGCAATGGAATTTCTCTCTCTAAGAATGATTGTCCGACAACTCCTAAAGAGAGAGAGCGTATGAGTAGAGTCCCATATGCTTCGGCCATGAGATCTATCATATACGCCTTGATATGTACAAAGCCAGATGTGGCATACTAACTAGGAGTAGTAAGTAGATACCAATCTGATCCTAGAGAAAATCATTGAAAAGTGGTTAAAGCCATCCTTAAGTATTTGAGAAATACTAAGGACCAATGGTTGTGTTGCTCTTTGAATTGATTTTGATGATTACAAAGTATTTGAGAGGGTTACTAATGATTTTGACTTGGAAAAAGATTTATTGTATTTCAGGAGCAAAATCATAATTTGATCAAGTTTTGATTCGGAAGCCTCAAGAGCAAGAGCAGAAAATTTGTAATCTATTGGAAGTAATTTTAATATTTTTGGATATGTATTTTGAAAGAAAATCATGTTTATAAATTTGAGTCGACCCCATGAGTCGACTCATGTCAAAAGGGGCTGAACGACACATTATTTTTAGCTGGCACACCCAATTAAGTCGACCCCTGTGCATGAGTCGACCCTATGAGTCGACCTCTGTTACTGTGCAAGCCAAAGATACAAAACTGTCAATTTCTGTTCTGCGCCATATGAGCTGACCCCATGAGTCGACCCCTGTGCATGAGTCGACCCCTGCGATGGAAAAACTCCGCAACGGCTAGTTCTTAGCTCATTTTGGCCGTATTTAATGCCTATTTAATATGCTCCAACGGATCTATTTCAGCCCAAATTACTCTTCACCATCATTTAAAAGTTATAAAAGGCACTTAAAGGAGAGGATCAATAAGGTTTTGAAAAGGTTCTTCAAGCATTCATTTCAACCCTAAGCAAGAGCCCTTTTAAAAGTTCAAAAAAATTTTATTTCAAGTTTACTAACCCCTTAAGAGCTCATTCAAGTCTTCAACTACCTTGAAAAAAATCAGAAGAGCTTCGTTCTTATTGTGTAAAGTGTATTTAAAGCTTTATTTGCTCATTAAAGGAGCTACGTTTGTATTTCTGTATGATTAACTGCTATACTCTATTTTGAGTTGATATTTTGTTTTGGAAGGATTCCAAAATGTAAAAAAGTTGATCCGAACCATGAATCGGATTGTATTAGATTAGCTTATACCTGAAAAATAAGTGTTCTAGCTTGGAATAGCTAGAGTCGAAGGTTCCGACGTTGTATTCGGGTTGAATACGATTTAGTGGATTTGAATTCCCAAGTAGAAACTTGAGAAGTGGACGTAGGTGCAATGTTGGCACTGAACCACTATAAATCTTTTTATTTGTGTTGTGCTTATTTGTTCTCCTTTTAAATTTTTTTATTTTCTTGCATTCTCACATCCAACTTCTACACCTTGCATAAATTTTACTCTCCATATTTATCCTGCTCATTGTTAAATAATCCTCAAAGTTGTAAATTAACTTTAAATTTTTAGAAACCCAATTAACCCCCCCTCTTGGGTTGCATAACTGGACAACAAGTGGTATCAGAGCTCGATACTCTAGCCCTACTTTGATTTAACCATCAAGGAGCTAAAGATCTATGGCAACTCAAGTTGGCACTTCACTAGCCGAGAAGCAGTCCATAAACCAACCTTCACTTTTCAATGGGTTAAATTATACCCATTGAAAAGCTAGGATGAAAATCTTTATTCAAGCACTTGACTATAATATGTGGAGTATCATAGTAAATGGACCACACACATCCACTAAAATAATTGATGGTATAGAATCAACCAAACCCGAAAAAGAATGGGATGAGGTTGATAAGAAAATGGCTCAACTAAATGCTAAAGCCATGAATGTTTTATATTATATTCTAGATGCTAATAAATTTAATCATATTTCAACATGCATGTCAGCTAAGAAAATATGGGATAGATTAGAAGTAACTCATAAAGGAACTAATCAAGTGAAGGAATCAAAAATCAACATGCTTGTGCATAAATATGAACTTTTTAAAATGAAGCATGATGAATTAATAACTGAGATGTTTACTCATTTTACTGATATTATTAATGATCTAAAAAGTTTTGATAAATATTATTCTAATAGTGATCTCGTAAGAAAGATTCTTAGATCTTTACCAAAGACTTGAGAGGCCAAAGTGACCGCAATTCAAGAAGCCAAAGATCTGAATATCTTACTCTTGAAGGAGCTTCTAGGATCACTGATGACTTACAAGCTAAGCATGAAACAACACCAAGAAGAAAATGTCAAAAAGAAGAAGGTAATCATCCTCAAATCTACTGCTCAACCTGATGAAGAATCCGATGATACAGAAAATGAAGAGCAGGATAAAGAAATGGCCCTCATTACTAGAAGGTTTAAGAAGTTCTTGAAGAAAAAAGACAAGAAATGAGGAAGAGGCCACCTATAAAAGGGAAACATAGCAAAGAGAAGGATAAGGAGCAACTCCTTATTTGTTATGAATGTAAGAAACTGGGATACTTTAAGTCTGAATGCCCACAACTGAAGAAGGATCTTAAGAAGTACAAGAAGAAGGCCATGCTAGCTACATAGAGTAGAAGTGATGAGTCAAGTTCTGAAGAAGAAGACTCAAATGAATAAGCCAACTTGTGTCTTATGGCACATGAAAATAAAGTAAATACTAAAACTCCTATTGACTTTACTTTTGAAAAATTTTATGAAGCATTTTATGACTTAATTGATGAACTAAAGAAGCTAGAGGTAAAGAACAAAAAATTAAAATTAAAGAATTAATTTTTACTAAAAAAAATGAGAATATTTCAAATAAAAAATCAATCATGTCTCAAGAAAATCTGAACTTAAAAATTGAGATTGCCAAGTTAAAATCAATAGTTGAGAAGTTTACTTTAAGTTCAAACAAGCTTCACATGATACTTGACAATCAAAAGGCCATCTATGATAAAGCCGGTCTTGGATATAACCCTTTAAAGAAATAAAAATTTCAAAAAAATATCTTTGTAAACTCATCATACAATAAGTTTTCAAATATAACTTGCTTTAAATGTGGTAAAGTAGGACACAAATTCTATTCATATTTTTTCAACAAATCTGAAAATTTCAATGTAAAGAAAATATGGGTTCCAAAAAGAACCAATATGACTAACCTAAAAAAATCCAAGAAAACTTAGGTACCTAAAGTCAAAATTTAATTATTGTATATAAGTGTGTCTTGCATCCCAAAGAGCAAATCGAAGATGGCATCTTGATAGCGGGTGCTTAAGATACATGACTGATGATGAATTTCAATTCATCACACTTGATGTTAAAAATAGAGGGATGGTCATCTTTGAAGACAATGACAAAGGAAAGATCATCGATATAGGTAACATTGGTATCACTCCCTCCAAGTATATTGAAAATATTCTATTAGTAGATGGTTTAAAACATAATTTATTAAGCATCAGTCAATTTTGTGATAAAGAATACAAAGTCATTTTTGAATCTTCAGTTTGCATTGTAACTAATCCTATTAATGAAGGCATTAAATTTGTTGGGCATAGACATGGTAATGTTTATACGATAGATTTGAATGATCCTTCCAAAATAAACATGCAATGCCTAGTAGCCTTGAATGCAAAGATTAATGGACTAGTTGGATTTAGCATCATATGCTTGCACATATTAGCAAGCATTCACTCTCAAAACTTATTAAAAAGG
Organism: Elaeis guineensis; assembly: GCF_000442705.2. Lineage (NCBI taxonomy): Eukaryota > Viridiplantae > Streptophyta > Magnoliopsida > Arecales > Arecaceae > Elaeis > Elaeis guineensis. Next base: position 81,264,832 of record NC_026004.2, on the reverse strand, counting down.
AATTGGTTATCGGCTTACCCAAATTGAATTTTGAAAAGAATATAATTTGTGATGCATGCCAAATGGATAAAAAAACATGAGTCTCATTCAAATCTAAAAATATTATTTCAACTTCTAGGTCGTTAGAACTATTGCACATGAATTTATTTGGACCCACTAGAACTACTAGTCTAGGTGAAAAATGATATGGTTTTTGTGATTATCGATGATTTCTCTCATTTTACATGATTTCTTTTTGGCACCTAAGGATGAAACATTTTATGTTTTCTCAAAATTTTATCGAAAAGTCACAAATAAAAAAGATTTTTCAATTCAAAATATTTGAAGTGATCATGGAACCGAATTTAAAAATCAAGATTTTAAAAAATTTTATGATGAAAAAAATATTGACCATAATTTTTCAGCACGTAGGATATCCCAACAAAATGGGATAATAGAAAGAAAAAATAGAACTCTTGAAGAAATGACCCGTACCATACTATGTGAAAGCAACCTTCCAAGATATTTTTGGATGGAAGTAATTAACACGGTATGTTACATATTAAACCATACTTTAATTAGATCAATTTTAAAGAAAACTCCTTATGAGCTTTGGAAAGAAAGAAAATCAAACATTATATACTTTCATATTTTTGGTTGTCGATATTTTGTTCTGAACAATGGTAAAGAAAGACTAGAAAAATTTGATGCAAAATTCGATGAAGTGATTTTTCTCGGTTACTCCTCTTCTAGCAAAGCTTTTAGAGTTTTCAACAAAAGAACTTTAATAGTAGAGGAGTCAATACATGTTGTTTTTGATGAAACTAACGATCTTTCTTCAAGAAAGAATGAAGGTATTGATGATGCAGATCTTCTTATAGAAGGGATGAAGGAGATCACTCTAAAAGACTCAACAATTCAAAATAATGAAGTACATGAAAACGAACAGGATGCTGAAGGTAAAGAACAACAAGAACAACCTCAAGGTATAAATGATCTACCCAAAGAATGGAGGTATGATCATAATCACCTCAGGAAACTAATCATAGGTGATCCTACACATGGTGTAAGAACTCGCTCTTCACTTAGAGATGCATTCAATCATTTTGCTTTTGTCTCTCATCTTGAACCTAAAATCATAGATGAAGCTGAAAAAGATTATAATTGGATAAATACAATGTAAGAAGAACTTAATCAATTTGAAAGAAAAAATGTATGGACTTTAGTTTCAAGACCTAAAAATTATTCAATAATTGGCACAAAATGGGTATATAGGAATAAATTGGATGAACATAAAAATATGAAAAGAAATAAAGTGAGATTAATTACAAAAGATTATAATCAAAAAGAAGGAATTAATTTTGATGAGATCTTTGCACCTATTGCTAGATTAGAAGCAATTAGACTTCTACTTGCATATGCTTACTTTATGAATTTTAAGTTATTCCAAATGGATGTCAAAAGTGCTTTTCTAAATGGATATATTGCTGAAGAAGTTTATATAGAACAACCTTCAGATTTTGAAAATCAAGTTTTTCCTAATCATATTTTTAAATTAAACAAAGTAATATATAATTTGAAACAAGGACCTAGGGCTTGGTATGAAAGGCTAAGCAAATTTCTGCTTAATAATGATTTTTCAAGAGAAAATGCAGACACAATCTTTTTCTTTAAAAGAAATCAAAATGATATATTAGTTATATAAATATATATATTGATGACATTATTTTTGGATCTACTAATGAAACTCTTTGTCGAGATTTTGTTAAGCTCATGAAGAAAAAGTTCGAGATGAGCATGATGGGAGAACTTACATTCTTCCTCGGACTTCAAATCAAACAAATAAAGGAAGGAATCTCCATAACCCAAAGCAAGTACATAAGAGAACTACTCAAAAGATTTAGAATGGAGAACTCCAAAGCAATTGGTACACCCATTAGCCCATCATGTAAGCTTGACAAGGATGAAGGAGGTAAAAATGTAGACTTAAAATTTTATAGAGGCATGATTGATTCTCTATTGTATTTAACTGCTAGTAGACCAGATATTATGTTTAGTGTTTGTCTTTGTGCTCACTTTCAATCAAATCCGAAAGAATCTCACTTGAATGCAGTTAAAAGAATCCTTAGATATTTAAATGGTACACAAACTCTAGGACTATGATATTCTAAGGACTCATTAATTAACTTGATAGGATATTCAGATATCGATTTTGCTAGATGTAGATTAGATAGAAAAAGTACTAGTGAAACTTGCCAATTTTTTTGGAATTAACTTAATCTCTTGGTTTAGCAAGAAGCAAAACTCGATAGCACTGTCTACGGCCAAAGCCAAATATATTGGAGCCGGAAGTTGTTGTGCTCAAATATTGTAGATTAAGCAATAATTTGAAGACTTTGACATCAAACTCAATGAAATTTCCATAAAATGTGATAACAGTAGTGCTATAAATCTAACTAAAAACCTAATTCAGCATTCTAGATCAAAACATATTGAAATTAGGCATCATTTCATAAGAGAACATGTCCAAAATAAAGATATAATTCTTGATTATATTTGTACTGAAAAATAATTGACTGACATTTTTACCAAGGCCTTAAGTGAAGATAGATTTTATGAAATTAGGAAAGAACTAAGAATCCTTGATCCAACAGCTTAAGTATCTCTATGATTTCAAATTCTTAATGCCAAAAATTCATTGAACCAAATCTATTGAGCTCAATTCTCATTTTTCTTAAGAGCTCAAAAGCTCAAAACTATCATTCACATGATCAATACTTGGGTAAACATCCTTCTCTCAGAGTTTCAAATTTTTTCAAAATGAACCCATTATTCTTTTGAATTTTTCTGTGCCATGAGTCGACCCCCAGGGTCGACCCTAGGATGAACTTGCAATTTTGACAAAACCCTTCGGGTGCTCTCTTCTTATTGGAAATTTTTCCTTGAGCCGACTCAGCCCTTCGTCTTCTTCCTCCCACCGAACCAAAAGCTCTCCATCTCTTCTCCCTCAAACCAAAGATTTCTCTCAAATATCTCCTCCCACCGATTTTCACTCTTCAAATCGTCCATTTAGAAATCAAGTTCCTCTCCTCTTCCTTCTTCATTTTGGACTGTTCGAGCTTGCCCTAGACTCTACCCGTCTTCTCCAAATTGGCACATCACCTTTCCAAAAATTTTTGCCTTTCTACTAGAATCTTTTCCTCTCTCCCTCACATTTAGTCTCCAAAGCTTCGTGCAAGTCCTTCTTGTGCAAATGGCTCCCAAAATGAAGCTTCCACAGAGGAGAAAATTCGTTCGCGGGTTGGAAGACAGTGTACGCAGAAAGAGATTAGCAACCGAGCCCTCCCCTACTCCAATCCCTGCTCCAAGTCCTGCTTCAGCTTCCACTCAGTCCCCAATCAGCCCAAGCAAGGTACCTCTCTCTGACCGAAAAGTGAAACCCGAAAAAAATATTGATTTTAAGTTTTTTGAAAAAGAAGGGTTCACTATTGGATCGAAGATTAAGTATCAAGGATGAAAATTTTATTGCTCTTTAAAGAAAAATACTTATGCCGATCTAGTCAGAAAATTTTACTTAAATTTGAGCTATAGCAATGGAACAGAAAAATCTACAATAAAAGGTATTGATGTTATTCTTGATCCAGTACATTTGGGACAGATACTGCATTTGCCTTATGAAGGCTATACCAATATGGAGCTCCCTATTAAAGAAGAAAGAATTAATGTTATCTTAGGGATAACCTATATTGGAAGTCTAAATAAATTGAAAGCAAAAATTCTTTCTGTTGAGATGAGGCTATTATATCACTTGGTAACCAAACTGTTTGTCCCTAGGAGTGGTAGACACGACCTTCTATCTAGTAGGGACATTTACATTATGTACCATGTGATCACCCAAACCCCCCTGAACCTTCCAGCATTGATGTTTGAGGCTATGAGAGAGACCCTAAATAGGTCAATGGCTCACTTGCCTTTTGGTATGGCACTCACCTTAGTTTTTAGGAGGTTCAGAGTTAATTTTGAGGGAGAGACAGTTGCTAGACTATCCCATTCCGACACCATCAACCGTCACACACTGCATCACATGGATTTTTATAAGATTGATGGCGGTTGGACAAAAGATGTTGAGGAGAGAGCAGAGGAGGGACCATCTTCACCTCTTCATGATCACAGAGCATCCCCAGATATTCAGTTCATATCTGATCACGAGGCTGATCCTTCAGAGTCTGTGAGGAGGCATGCTTCAGTTCCCCAGTGGCACATCCTTCAGAGTTCAGACTAGCAGATGATCAGATTGAGATGATATCCCAGCGTGTAGCCTCCATTCTATCTCAGCAGTTTGCCACTTCAGTCTTTGCACAGAGATCGACATCCCAGGGTGACTCAGATCAGACTTTGATCCCTCACATTTCTACTGTTTTTTAGATGCTCACTACTCAATTGGTACGTATTGAGCAGCTTGAAGGATATATTTTGAGATCGACAGGCAGAGTATTAGACTTGTAGGGGCAAGTATTAGCTTTAGCCCATCTCCAGCCGCATGAAGATATCACAGATGTCTCAGACCTATCTCCAGAGGCGGCTAGACTTCGAAGAGTTTTAGAGAGTGGTTTTAACTTCTTGAGGAGAGAGATCAGGGGCTCCAGTGAGAATGCTTTTACTCAGTTCAGTGTCCTGATGCAGTCTGTATCGAGAGCCTTGGATCTTTTGGACACCATTAGACTTTTTCTTATTGCACAGTCCATAGCTTCTTAGGCTTCAAGATCCTCTCACCCCTCTACTCGTGCTGGTACCTCTACCCATGACCGAGGCAAACGTGGTCGAGGTCATACTCGTGGACTTGATCCTACATCTTCTCACCCTATCTCTGATTCTTCAGATTCTGATCCCTCTAGCCATGATATCTATTAGATCTAGATTAGTTTGTTTCCTATGTCTAGGATCTATCTTATGGGCCTTGTATTTGTTGACTAATTAACTCTTGGATAGTTTCTATCCATGACTTTTGTATTTTGAGTTGACTCATATGTATTGGGATACCTTTTGTATTCAGTCACTTTTGAATATATATATATATATGTGTGTGTGTGCGCGCGCGTACTTTGACTTTCAATGAATGTCTGTGATCAAATTGAATTGTTTTAATTATGAGATATGAAAAATAACTCATATTAGTGCTGAGAAATACTATGAATTGCAATATCTTCTAGATGAGCAAATTGATATATCCTTTATGTTTGCTATGTTGAGGGTGTTGCTCCTAGATTGATTTTGATGATTACAAAGCAGATTGAAGGGATACAATCAATTGAAAAAGTCCTTATGCTCTTCAAGGACAAAATCATAATTTCACTAAAATCCTGATTTGATAGTACCATTTGGTAGAACAAATGATTTGAAATCTATTGGTGAAAATTTCATTGTGTTTGGATTAATATTTTTGAAGTTATGAAGGTTTGAAGTGCATGAGTCGACTCATGAGTCAACTCATGGCACTATGAGCTGAATGGCACGAAAAAATTCCCATGGCACGTTGGATTTTTGGCTTGGCACGACCTGTGAGTCGACTCATGAGTCGACCCACAAGGCATGAGTCGACTCATGAGTCGACCTCTGCTGATTTGAGCCGAAAAATCCAGAAATCAGATCTTCTGGTCTGTTGCAACAGAAGTCGACTCATGAGTCGACTCCTGAAGCATGAGTCGACTCATGAGTCGACCCCTGCGACGGAAAATGTCAGCAACGGCTATTTTTTTGCCCGTTTTAATTGCCATTTATGCTTCCTAAAAATCCTCTAACGGCTCTTTATCTGCCTAAATTATTTTCTCTTGCTTCTAATGCTACAAAATGCTTAATTTGATAAAAGAAATTGCAGATTAAATAGCGGATCAAACGTGAAATCAAATGAGAAGAGAAAAGAGAGGAAAAAGAGAAGAACAGAAGAGAGGATCCGAAATTTGCAAGAAAAAGCCTGAGATCAACGAAATATCCATAGAGAAAAAGAGAGAGGATCCACAATATACCAGAGAGATTGTGAAAGAGAAAAGGAAGATCTTTCAAGGAGAGAATTCTTCACGCCTATCGTTTCAACCTTGATCTAGAGATCGTTCAAAGCTTTCAAGAGATCTTCAATCAACAATCAACCTCTTCTCAAGCGTTCAACCGTTCATTCATCTTGAGAAAATCTGAAAAAGGGGTTCTTCATTTGAGTAAAGCTTTTATTGTTATATTTGCTCATTTAAGGAGCTGTTATTGTATTCATCTGTGCTCTAAATATTCTTACTCTTTGTGAGTTTTTGCTCTTGTTTTTGGAGGATTTCCAAAACAAGAAAAGGTTGATCCGAACCTGAAATCGGAGTGTTTTGGGTTAGCTTGTACCCGGGAAACAAGTGATCTAGCTTGGGATAGCTAGGGTCGGAGTTTCCGACGTCTTGTATTCTAGCTTGGGATAGCTAGTGTCGGAGTTTCCGACGTTTTGTATTCGGGTTGAATACAAAGGATAGTGGATTGAAATTTCCAAGTGGGATCTTGGGGAGTGGATGTAGGTGCAAGGTTAGCACCGAACCACTATAAATCCTTGTGTTTGTGGTGTGCTTTATCGCTTTATCTTATTTCTTTATTGTATCCTTGCAATACTACTTTAGATAATTAATATTGATTTAAAGCCATTGTTTTGTTCTTCATAAGTTATTTGTTGGGCTTAAAATTTTTAGAAACCCAATTCACCCCCCCTCTTGGGTTGCATAGCTGGGCAACAAGTGGTATCAGAGCCAGTGCTCTAGCCCTTCTTTGATCTAACAATCAAAGAGCCAAAGATCTATGGCAACCCATGTTGGAACTTCTCTAGCTGAGGGGCAATCAACAAACCGACCTCCACTTTTCAATGGGTCTAATTACACCTATTGGAAAGCTCGGATGAAGATTTTCATACAAGCACTCGACTATGATATATGGAGTATCATAGTGAATGGTCCTCACACACCCACCAAGATTATAGATGGTGAGGAGTCAACCAAACCCGAGAAAGAATGGGATGAGGTTGATAAGAAATTGGCACAATTAAATGCCAAAGCTATGAATGTTCTTTATTGTGCACTAGATGCTAGTGAATTTAATCGCATTTCTACTTGTGCATCTGCTAAAGAAATATGGAATAGGTTAGAAGTCACCCATGAGGGAACAAATCAAGTAAAAGAGTCTAAAATAAACATGCTTGTACCATAAATATGAATTGTTCAAAATAGAGCATGATGAGTCCATAACTGCTATGTTTACTCGTTTTACTGATATAATCAATGGTTTAAAGAGTCTTGGCAAATCTTATACTAACAGTGAACTTGTAAGGAAGATTCTCAGGTCACTGCCAAGAACTTGGGAAGCCAAGGTGACTGCCATCCAAGAAGCAAAGGACTTGAACACTCTACCTCTAGAAGAGCTTCTTGGATCCTTGATGACTCATGAACTTAGCATGATGCAACATCAAGAGGATGAAATCAAAAAGAAAAGAACCATTGCCCTCAAATCCACAACTTCACCTGATTATGAAACAGATGACTCTGAAGATGAAGATCAGGATGAGGAGATGGCTCTCATCACCCGAAAATTCAAGAAGTTTCTAAGAAAAAGGAAACAGGGGATGAGAAAGAAATTTACAAAAGGGGATCAAAGCATAGAAAAGGAGAAAGATCAAACCCCTATATGCTACGAGTGCAAGAAGCCAGGACATTTCAGATCCGAATGTCCTCAATTGAAGAAAGGTCCAAAGAAATTCAAAAAGAAGGCAATGATGGCGACCTGGAGTGCGAGTGATGACTCAAGCTCCGACGAGGAAACCTCAACCGAACAAGCCAATCTGTGCCTGATGGCACATGAAAATGAGGTAACTTCTGAATCCACTAGTGAATTTACTTTTGAAGAATTGCATGAAGCTTTCTATGATTCAATTGATGAATTAAAGAAACTAGGGAAGAAAAACAAAGAGCTGAAATTGAAAAATCAGTCCTTAGTGAAACAAGCTGAAATTCTTTCAATTGAAAAATTCACATTGATTCAAGAAAATCAAAACTTTAAGGATGAAATTAACAGGCTGAAATCTATAGTAGATAAGTTCACCTTAAGTTCAAACAAGCTAAATATGATCCTTGATAATCAGAAAGCTATATATGATAAGGCTGGACTTGGTTATAAACCCCTGAAGAAACAAAAATTTTTGAAGGATATTTATGCAAATTATTCAAGCAAAAAGCCTACAAATATTACTTGTTTTAAATGTGGAAGAATAGGACATAAATCATACACATGTCTTATTAACAAATATGCAAACACAAAGAAAATATGGGTTCCAAAAGGAACCATTCTGACTAACCTGAAAGGACCCAAGAAAGCTTGGGTACCTAAGACAGAAACTTGATCTGTGCTTGCAGGTGTGTCTAGCATCCCAAGAAGGAAACAGGAAATGGTATCTTGACAGCGGATGCTCGAGACACATGACTGGTGATGAATCACAATTCATCACGCTTGATGCTAAGGATGGAGGGATGGTCACCTTTGGAGATAATGGCAAAGGAAAGATCATCGGGATAGGTAACATTGGTATCACTCCCTCCAAATACATTGAGAATGTTTTACTTGTTAAAGGTTTAAAGCATAACTTACTTAGCATTAGTCAATTCTGTGATAAAGGGTATAAAGTAAGTTTTGAATCATCTGTATGCATTGTGACGAGTCCTATTAACGATGGCATTAAATTTATAGGACATAGGCATGGCAATGTTTATATGGTAGACTTGAATGATTTAACTAAATTAGACATGCAATGCCTAGTTTCCTTAAATGCTAAAATAAATGAGACTAGTTGGCTGTGGCATCGTAGACTTGCACATATTAGCATGCATTCTCTTTCAAAATTAATCAAAAAGGATTTAGTTCTCGGTTTGCCAAAATTGAATTTTGAAAAGGATAGAATTTGTGATGCATGCCAATTAGGTAAACAAACTAGATATCATTTAAATCCAAAAACACTATTTCAACTTCTAGACCTTTAGAGCTCTTACATATGGATTTATTTGGACCAACTAAAACCACTAGTCTAGGAGGAAAACGATATGGATTTGTATTAATTGATGATTACTCTCGTTTTACTTGGATTTTCTTTTTAGCTCACAAAAATGAAACTTTTCAAATTTTCACGAAATTTCATCGAAAAGTCACTAATGAAAAAGGGTTTTCAATTCAAAATATTAGAAGTGATCATGGAACAGAATTTGAAAATCATGACTTTGAAAATTTTTGTGATGAAAATGGAATTGGCCACAACTTCTCTGCTCCTTAGGACACCCCAACAAAATGGGGTAGTTGAAAGGAAAAATAGAACCTTAGAAGAAATGGCCCGTACCATGCTCTGTGAAAGCAACCTTCCAAAATATTTTTGGGCGGAAGCTATTAACACAGCATGTTACATTTTAAATCGTGCTTTAATAAGACAATTTTTAAAGAAAACCCCCTATGAACTTTGGAAAGGAAGAAAACCAAATATTGCCTATTTTCATGTTTTTGGTTGCCGATGTTTTGTATTAAATAATGGCAAAGAAAAACTTGGTAAATTTGATGCAAAATCAGATGAAGCAATCCTTCTAGGTTACTCCTCCACTAGTAAAGCATTTAGAGTGTTCAACAAAAGAACCTTAGTAGTTGAGGAGTCCATACATGTTGTCTTTGATGAATCTAACGATCTTCCTTCAAGGAAGAATAAGGGTGTTATGATGCAGATCCACTAATAGAAGGTATGAAGGAGATCACTCTAAAAGATTCAGCAACTCCAGAAACAAGGATCAAGAAGATGAACAAAATGAGAAAGGTGAAGAAATTCAAGAACAACCTCAAGGTACAAATGACTTACTCCAAGGAATGGAGGTATGTTCACAACCACCCTAAGGAATTAATTATCGGTGATCCTATGCATGGGGTAAAAACACGTTCTTCACTTAGAGATGTACTTAATCATTGTGCTTTTGTATCTCAACTTGAACCTAAAACTTTTGAAGAAGCTGAAAATGATCATAACTGGATTCATGCTATGCAAGAAGAACTCAGTCAATTTGAAAGAAATAATATTTGGACCTTAGTGAAAAGACCTAAAGATTATTCAATAATTGGCACAAAATGGGTCTTTAGAAACAAATTAGATGAGCATGGAAATGTAATTAGAAATAAAGCAAGACTGGTTGCTAAGGGATATAATCAAGAAGAAGGAATTGACATTGATGAAACCTTTGCACCTGTTGCTAGATTAGAAGCCATTAGACTTCTACTTGCTTATGCTTGCTTTATGAAATTCAAACTATTTCAAATGGATGTTAAAAGTGCATTTTTAAATGGATATATTTCTGAAGAAGTATATGTAGAACAACCCCCTGGATTTGAAAATCATGCTTTTCCCAATCATGTCTTTAGATTAAATAAAGCTTTATATGGTCTAAAACAAGCACCTAGAGCATGGTATGAAAGGCTAAGCAAATTTCTACTAAATAATGGTTTCTCAAGAGGCAATGTGGATACAACTCTATTTATTAAAAGAAACCAAAATGATATGCTAATTATACAAATTTATGTTGATGACATAATTTTTGGGTCTACTAATGAATCCCTTTGTCAAGACTTTGCTAAGCTTATGCAGGGAGAGTTCGAGATGAGCATGATGGGAGAACTCACCTTCTTCCTCGGACTCCAAATCAAACAATCAAAAGAGGGAATCTCCATCACCCAAAGCAAGTACACCAAGGAACTACTCAAAAGATTTGGAATGGAGAACTGCAAACCAATTGGCACACCAATGAGTCCCTCATGTAAGCTTGACAAGGATGATGAAGGTAAAAGCGTAGACTTAAAATACTATAGAGGTATGATTGGCTCATTATTATATTTAACTGCAAGTAGGCCTGATATCATGTTTAGTGTTTGCTTATGTGCAAGATATCAATCTAATCCTAAGGAATCTCATTTGAATGCTGTTAAAAGAATCCTTAGATACTTAAATGGTACACAAACTATAGGGTTATGGTACTCTAAGGACTCACAAATTAATTTGTTAGGATATTCTGATGCTGATTTTGCTGGATGTAAATTAGATAGAAAAAGCACAAGTGGAACTTGCCAATTTCTTGGAGTTAACCTAATCTCATGGTTTAGCAAGAAACAAAATTCGGTGGCACTGTCTACGGCTGAGGCCGAATACATTGCAGCCGGAAGTTGTTGTGCTCAAATCTTGTGGATTAAGCAACAACTCGAAGATTTTGGAATCAAACTTAATGAAACACCAATAAAATGTGATAATACAAGTGCTATAAATCTATCTAAAAATCCAATACAACATTCAAGATCTAAACATATTGAGATAAGACATCATTTTATAAGAGAACATGTTCAAAACAAAAATATAATTCTTGAATATGTTTGCACTGAAAATCAATTAGCTGATATCTTTACAAAGGCCCTTAGTGAGGAAAGATTCTGTGAAATTAGGAGAAATCTAGGAATTCTAGATCCATTTATCTGAAATTTCTCAATTTCCAAAGAATAGATGTCAAAAACTCTTAGAGCTCAATTTTCAACATCTATCCTGGTTCCAAAAGCTTAGTTTTATCACTCTAAAAACTTATCATTGAGCAAAATTCTTTCTCCCAAAATTTTGAATTTTTCTGGAATTTATTTGCATTTTTCCTGATTTTCTGAACTTCATGAGTCGACCCCCATGAGTCGACTCAATGGCAAACTTGTAAATCCCACCAACTTCCATCGGGTTCATTGTTTTTAAAACGGAAAACCTTGTTTATGAGACGACTCATCTTCTCGTCGTCTTCCTTCCGAAAGCCGTCCTCTCCAAACTTCTGTTTTGCTCCAAATCCAAGGATCAATTCTGAGGCAATTCTCCCTCCTCCTCTCCACCAAAAATCGCCTCCTTGAAAAGGATTTTTCTGTGCTTTCTCGCAGTGTTAGGCGCGGGTGGAACGTGCCCTAGAACTTCATCGTTCATTCAAAATCCACTTCTTTTCTCCACCAAAATTCTTCTTTACTCTTTTGTGATCCCTCCTCCACTGAATTCAAGTCTTCTTGTCTGGATATGGCTCCAAAGATAAAACTTCCCCAAAGAAGGAAATCAATCAGAGAGCCTGAGGAAATTGTCCGAAAGAAAAGGCATGCTCAGTCTTCCACTGTTTCCAATCCAGTTTCAGTACCTGCTCAAGGTCCCTCTCAACCCTCCATAAGCCCCAGTGTAAATCTTCTTTCTGATAGAAAAGTAGAAACCGGGAAAAATATAGATTTTCGGTTCTTTGAGAAAGAAGGCTTTACTTTTGCTACCAAGATCAAAAATCAAGGATGGGAACTTTATTGCTCTCTTAAGGAAGTCACCTATGTTGATCTAGTCAGAGAGTTCTACCAGAACCTAAATTATGGAAACGGGTCTGTGACTTCAACTGTAAAGGAGATTGACATCTGTTTGGATTCTAGGATATTGGGAGAGATACTTCAGTTGCCTAGTGAAGGATACTCATATATGGAACTCCCAATTAAAGAAGAAGGGATCAGAATTATCTTAGGAGAAGATTTTTCAGGAAGTTTAAACAAATTGGAAGCAAAGCTACTGTCCATTGAGATGAGGGTCCTGCATCAGATTGTGACAAAACTATTCTTTCCTAGGAGTGGTAGACATGACTTACTATCTGGCAGAGATGTATGTGTCATGTTTCATATCATCACTCAGACCCCCCTAAACCTCCCTACACTTATGATAGAGGCCATGAGAGAAACTTTGAACAGATCCAAGGCACACTTGCCTTATGGTATGGCCCTTACTAGAGTTTTTAGGAGGTTTGGAGTTAGCTGTGAGGGGGAGACACCTACCAAGCTCTCACATGTGGACACTTTCAACCAACACAGCCTACACCGAATGGGAATTACAAAGACTGTTGGTGGTTGGATCAAGGGCTCTGAAGAAAGAGCTGAGGAGAGAGCTGAGGAAAGAGCTGAAGACAGAACTGAAGGCAGAGTAGAAGAAGAAGGTCCATCTTCTCCTGTACATGATTTCAGGGCAGCTTCACCAGATACCCAGTTCATTCATGATACTGAGGCTGGCCCTTCTGAGTTTACTAGGATGCCCACTCCAGTGTATCAGCCAGAGAGCAGAGCACCTCCATCAGAGTTCAGACTGGCTGATGATCAGATCGAGCATATATCTCAGCGTGTGGCTTCTTTGTTGTCTAGCCAGTGGAGTAGTACTTCTTTTGCACCTGGAGCTACTTCTTCTGATCAGACCATTACTCCCCACATCTCCACTATATTTCAGATGATCAGTCCGTCAGGATACAGCAGCTTGAGGATACAGTCTGGAGACTTACTGGCAGAGTTCTTGACTTGCAGGGGCAAGTCCTTGCATTGGCCCATCCCCAGCCACAGGAGTCTACCATTGAGGTCACAGACCTCACTGCAGAGGCTGGAAGGCTCAGAGGAGCATTAGAAGGTGGATATGAGCTACTGAGGAAAGAGATCAGAGGATCGAGTGAGCATGCTACCACCCAGTTCACTGCTCTACTTCAATCTGTTTCCAGAGCACTGAACGTACTTGATTCTATCAGACTCATGGTATCAGCCCTAGCATCTCAGCGTTCTCAGCCACCTAGTTCATCTCGTTCTCCTGCTCGTGCCATCACCTCCACTCGTGGCAGAGGCAGACGGGGTAGAGGACGCACTTCTGATCCATCATCTTCTCATACCATATCTGATGACTCCGATCCATGATTTGTCTTGATCATTGACTTATCTTGATCTTTACTAGGTTCTAGGAGTTAGTATCTTGTTCTAGGATCTATACCTTGGGGCCATGTATTGACATTTAGCTGGTTGAATTTTATGTATTGAAACAATTATAATATTAATGGAATCATCTTTTACCTATATTTCTACCTCTTTGTAATGATTATATTTTGGTTATATTTCAATCTCCGATACATCTGTTGAAATATTATCTTCTCCTTATTGTTGTTTGCTATTGATAATTGCTATATTAAGGGGGAGCAAACATCTGTGAAAAACTCTAAAGAGGAAGAAATTAAAGAATATTTTTCAGAAAAGGAAAAGAAAGAGTTAACTATGTTTGATGATGTCAAAAAGGGGGAGAAATTAAAATTAAACAAAAATTGAAATTAGACAAAAAGCAAAACCCTAAATTATGAGAAAAAGGGGGAGAAATTAAATTAAAACAAATATTGAAAAAATTAAACAAATATTGGAGAAATTAGACAAAAATAAGGATTGAAAGATTAAACAAAACTTTGAGAAATTTTGGTATCGAAATTTGGTATCAGACAGAGAAATTTGGTATCAGACAGAACTTTAATCCATCAAAAGCAAAATCATGAGTACAATGTAAATAAGTATTTTTTATATATATGCTCTGATATTCAAACTTGCTTTTGAAATTTTACTCACCTTGAGACATCAATAAGAAATTTGTTTTACTCTGATTCATCCTACAATTTCTTTCAACTTGATCTGATACATGATAACATTTGATCCGATACAGTGTGAAGGTTTCTCTAAAATATTATAACATTTGCTCGGATACTGTATGAAATTTTCTCTGATACATTAAAAATTTTCTTGCTCTGATACATTATAAAATCTTTTCTGATATCATTGTAAAAATTATTTTTGCTCTGATACATAGAAAAAGTTATTTATCTTCTCTTGCTCTGAAATATCTTGAACTCAAAATGATCTAATACCCTTTTCAAATCTTTAAGAAAATGGACAAACTATTTTTGCATTTATATTACATGCCAAAAGAATCATACTCTTTTCAAGCATATACACCCATAATGGATTCTTTTGAAATTAATGCATTAACATAAACATTTTTGTTCATATGCTTTGTCATCATCAAAAAGGGGGAGATTGTTGCTCCTAGATTGATTTTGATGATTACAAAGCAGATTGAAGGGATACAAACAATTGAAAAAGTCCTTATGCTCTTCAAGGGCAAAATCGTAATTTTACTAAAATCCTGATTTGATAGTACCACTTGGTAGAACAAATGATTTGAAATCTATTGGTGAAAATTTCATTGTGTTTGGACTTATACTTTTGAAGTTATGAAGGTTTGAAGTGCATGAGTCGACTCATGAGTCAACTCATGGCACTATGAGCTGAATGGCACGCAAAAAATTCCCATGGCACACTGGATTTTTGGCTTGGCACGACCTGTGAGTCGACTCATGAGTCGACCCACAAGGCATGAGTCGACTCATGAGTCGACCTCTGCTGATTTGAGCCGAAAAATCCAGAAATCAGATCTTCTGGTCTGTTGCAACAGAAGTCGACTCATGAGTCGACTCCTGAAGCATGAGTCGACTCATGAGTCGACCCCTGCGACGGAAAATGTCAGCAACGGCTATTTTTTTGCCCATTTTAATTGCCATTTATGCTTCCTAAAAATCCTCTAACGGCTCTTTATCTGCCTAAATTGTTTTCTCTTGCTTCTAATGCTACAAAATGCTTTAAATGATGAAAGAAATTGCAGATTAAATAGCGGATCAAACGTGAAATCAAATTAGAAGAGAAAAGAGAGGAAAAAGAGAAGAACAGAAGAGAGGATCCGAAATTTGCAAGAAAAAGCCTGAGATCAACGAAATATCCATAGAGAAAAAGAGAGAGGATCCACAATATACCAGAGAGATTGTGAAAGAGAAAAGGAAGATCTTTCAAGGAGAGAATTCTTCACGCCTATCGTTTCAACCTTGATCTAGAGATCGTTCAAAGCTTTCAAGAGATCTTCAATCAACAATCAACCTCTTCTCAAGCGTTCAACCGTTCATTCATCTTGAGAAAATCTGAAAAAGGGGTTCTTCATTTGAGTAAAGCTTTTATTGTTATATTTGCTCATTTAAGGAGCTGTTATTGTATTCATCTGTGCTCTAAATATTCTTACTCTTTGTGAGTTTTTTTTTGCTCTTGTTTTTGGAGGATTTCCAAAACAAGGAAAGGTTGATCCGAACCTGAAATCGGAGTGTTTTGGGTTTGCTTGTACCCGGGAAACAAGTGTTCTAGCTTGGGATAGCTAGGGTCGGAGTTTCCGACGTCTTGTATTCTAGCTTGGGATAGCTAGTGTCGGAGTTTCCGACGTTTTGTATTCGGGTTGAATACAAAGGATAGTGGATTGAAATTCCCAAGTGGGATCTTGGGGAGTGGATGTAGGTGCAAGGTTAGCACCGAACCACTATAAATCCTTGTGTTTGTGGTGTGCTTTATCGCTTTATCTTATTTCTTTATTATATCCTTGCAATACTACTTTAGATAATTAATATTGATTTAAAGCCATTGTTTTGTTCTTCATAAGTTGTTTGTTGGGCTTAAAATTTTTAGAAACCCAATTCACCCCCCCCTCTTGGGTTGCATAGCTGGGCAACAGGTAGCACAGGAACCAATTTCTGTACTAATCGAAGTGACCATCTAGCAATGGTACCCGACATCCGGATAGATCGAAGAGTCACAATCGGAACACTCAGCACCTACATGAATATGGTTACTGTATAATTCATCCTTTTGACCCCTGTGTTTAGGATGACTCAGGGTTAAACTGTCAACCCTGATTAGTTCATCCGAATCGTGCTCAACTCAAACAGTCCTGTGACTCCTCATAAGGACTACCTTGGTCAAGGTCTTGCTAAATTAAAATACGACTGTACACAGCTCCTAAACTGGAGTGGTCAATCCCATCTTGACACATGCAC
>NC_026004.2:81230432-81247969 GCF_000442705.2 Elaeis guineensis | reverse complement strand
ACATTCATAACAAATAAGGAGTTGCTCTTTATCCTTCTCTTTGCTATGTTTCCCTTTTATAGGTGGCCTCTTCCTCATTTCTTGTCTTCTTTTCTTCAAGAACTTCTTAAATTTTCTAGTAATGAGGGCCATTTCTTTATCCTGCTCTTCATTTTTTGTATCATCGGATTCTTCATCAGGTTGAGCAGTAGATTTGAGGACGATTACCTTCTTCTTTTTGACATTTTCTTCTTGGTGTTGTTTCATGCTTAGCTTGTAAGTCATCAGTGATCCTAGAAGCTCCTTCAAGAGTAAGATATTTAGATCTTTGGCTTCTTGAATTGTGGTCACTTTGGCCTCTCAAGTCTTTGGTAAAGATCTAAGAATCTTTCTTACGAGATCACTATTAGAATAATATTTATCAAAACTTTTTAGATCATTAATAATATCAGTAAAATGAGTAAACATCTCAGTTATTAATTCATCATGCTTCATTTTAAAAAGTTCATATTTATGCACAAGCATGTTGATTTTTGATTCCTTCACTTGATTAGTTCTTTTATGAGTTACTTCTAATCTATCCCATATTTTCTTAGCTGACATGCATGTTGAAATATGATTAAATTTATTAGCATCTAGAATATAATACAAAACATTCATGGCTTTAGCATTTAGTTGAGCCATTTTTTTATCAACCTCATCTCATTCTTTTTCGGGTTTGGTTGATTCTATACCATCAATTATTTTAGTGGATGTGTGTGGTCTATTTACTATGATACTCCACATATTATAGTCAGGTGCTTGAATAAAGATTTTCATCCTAGCTTTTCAATGGATATAATTTGACCCATTGAAAAGTGGAGGTTGGTTTATGGACTGCTTCTCGGCTAGTGAAGTGCCAACTTGAGTTGCCATAGATCTTTAGCTCCTTGATGGTTAAATCAAAGTAGGGCTAGAGTATCGAGCTCTGATACCACTTGTTGTCCAGTTATGCAACCCAAGAGGGGGGGTTAATTGGGTTTCTAAAAATTTAAAGTTAATTTACAACTTTGAGGATTATTTAACAATGAGCAGGATAAATATGGAGAGTAAAATTTATGCAAGGTGTAGAAGTTGGATGCGAGAATGCAAGAAAATAAAAAAATTTAAAAGGAGAGCAAATAAGCACAACACAAATAAAAAGATTTATAGTGGTTCAGTGCCAACATTGCACCTACGTCCACTTCTCAAGTTTCTACTTGAGAATTCAAATCCACTAAATCGTATTCAACCCGAATACAACGTCGGAACCTTCGACTCTAGCTATTCCAAGCTAGAACACTTATTTTTTGGGTACAAGCTAATCTAATACAATTCGATTCATGGTTCGGATCAACTTTTTTACATTTTGGAATCCTTCCAAAATAAAATATCAACTCAAAATAGAGTATAGCAGTTAATCATACAGAAATACAAACGTAGCTCCTTTAATGAGCAAATAAAGCTTTAAATACACTTTACACAATAAGAACGAAGCTCTTCTGATTTTTTTCAAGGTAGTTGAAGACTTGAATGAGCTCTTAAGGGGTTGGTAAACTTGAAATAAATTTTTTTTGAACTTTTAAAAGGGCTCTTGCTTAGGGTTGAAATGAATGCTTGAAGAACCTTTTCAAAACCTTATTGATCCCCTCCTTTAAGTGCCTTTTATAACTTTTAAATGATGGTGAAGAGTAATTTGGGCTGAAATAAAACCGTTGGAGCATATTAAATAGGCATTAAATATGGCCAAAATGAGCTAAGAACTAGCCGTTGCGGAGTTTTTCCATTGCAGGGGTCGACTCATGCACAGGGGTCGACTCATGGGGTCAGCTCATATGGCGCAGAACAGAAATTGACAGTTTTGTATCTTTGGCTTGCACAGTAACAGAGGTCGACTCATAGGGTCGACTCATGCACAGGGATCGACTTAATTGGGTGTGCCAGCTAAAAATAATGTACCGTTCAGCCCCTTTTGACATGAGTCGACTTATGGGGTCGTCTCAAATTTATAAACATGATTTTCTTTCAAAATACATATCCAAAAATATTGAAATTACTTCCAATAGATTACAAATTTTCTGCTCTTGCTCTTGAGGCTTCCGAATCAAAACTTGATAAAATTACGATTTTGCTCCTGAAATACAATAAATCTTTTTTCAAGCCAAAATCATTAGTAACCCTCTCAAATGCTTTGTAATCATCAAAATCAATTCAAGGAGCAACACAACCATTGGTCCTTAGTATTTCTCAAATACTTAAGGATGGCTTTAACCACTTCCAATGATTTTTTCTAGGATCAGATTGGTATCTACTCACTACTCCTAGTTAGTATGCCACATCTGGCTTTGTACATATCATGGTGTATATGATAGATCTCATGGTCGAAGCATATGGGACTCTACTCATACGCTCTCTCTCTTCAGGAGTTATCGGACAATCATTCTTAGAGAGAGAAATTTCATTGCCTATCGATAGATAGCCCTTCTTAAAATTCTTCATGCTGAACCTCTTCAGCACAGTGTCTATGTATGTGGATTGGGATAACCCAAGCATCCTTTTAGATCTATCCCTATAAATCTTCATTCCTAGGATGTAGGATGTTCACCTAAGTCCTTCATGGAGAACTGCGATGATAACCAAACTTTTATTCCCTGTAGTGTGGGGATGTCATTTTCGATTAAGAGAATGTCATCCATGTACAAGATAAGGAATACCACAACTGGATCATTTGCCTATTTGTAGATGCAGGGCTCTTCTCCATTCTTAACGAAGCCATACGTTTTGATCACCTTATCAAAATGCATGTTCTTACTCCGAGAAGCTTGCTTCAATCCATAAATAGATCTCTGAAGCTTGCACACCTTGGACTCATCTATGGATGTAAACCCCTTAGGTTGTATCATATACTTCTCTTCGGTCAGCTCTCCATTCAGGAAAGCTGTCTTTACATCCATCTGCCAGATCTCATAATCCAGATGGGCAACTATTGCAAGCATTATCCAAATGGATTTGAGCATTGCCACAGAGGAGAACATCTCGTTATAGTCAATACCATAATATTGACGATACCTCTTGACAACCAGACGGGCATTATAGGTCTCCACCTTTCCGTCTGTGCCCCTCTTCCTTTTGAAGATCCATTTACACCCAATGGGTTCAACCCCTTCAAGTGGGTCAACCAATGTCCATACATTGTTGACCTTCATGGACTCCATTTCGGATTTCATGGCTTCAAGTCATTTATCAGAATCAGGTCTCTGCATTACATTCATATAGGTGATCGGATCCTCATTGTTCTCATCGAGTTCGATGGGATCATCATCCCGGATCAAGAAACTGTAGTATCTATCCGGCTGATACGGTACTCTATCGGATCTTCTTAATGGTGTAGGTACATTGGGCTTCAGATCTGATCTAATCAAATCCAACTCAGGTTCAGCTATTGGTGTCAGTTTTTCTACATGTTGAACTTCATCAAGTTCAACCTTAGAGGTAACGGTTCCTTCACCAAAAAACTTATTTTCTAAAAAAGTTGCCTTAAGGCTGACGAACACCTTTTGTTCATCAGCATGGTAGAAAAAATATCCTTTGGTCTCTTTGGGGTACCTTATGAATGTGCATTTGTCAGACCTAAGTCTAAATTTATCTTTAACTAACCGTTTGACATAGATCGGGCACCCCCAGACCCTCAGGTGTGAAAGTGTTGGCTTATGTCCTGTCCATTTCTCATATGGAGTCTTAATAACAGACTTACTTGGAACCCTATTTAACAGATAATAGGCTGATTCGAGTGCATATCCCCAGAAGGATATCGGCAAGCTAGCAAAACGCATCATGGATCGGATCATGTCTAATAGAGTCCGATTTCTCCTTTTCAGACACACCATTATGCTGTGATGTTCCTGGAGGAGTCCATTGAGAGAGAATCCCATTCTCTCCTAGATATGTGAGAAACTTATCAGAAAGGTATTCCCCTCCTCGGTCAGACCGAAGAGTTTTAATATTCTTCCCAGTTTGTTTTTCTACTTCACTTTGGAATCGTTTGAACATTTCAAATGAATCCGACTTATGTTTCATCGGATAGACATATCCAAATCTGGATAGATCATCCGTGAAAGTGATGAAGTAGAAATATCCACCTCTAGCACTTGTGCTCATGGGCCCGCATACATCAGTATGTACTAAGCCCAAGAGTTCAGTAGCTCTCTCACCTTTTTCAATAAAAGGTGACTCGGTCCTTTTATCAAGAAGACAGGACTCACAGGTTGGAAGTGATTTACAATCACTAACTTCGAGGATTCCCTCCTGAGTTAACCTGTTTATTCTATTCTTGTTTATATAACCTAGCCTATAGTGCCATAAGTAGATATCTGATACACTATCTAATCTAGGGTGCTTGCCAATAGAATAGACTACGTTAACAGGTTGTGATAACATATACATATCATTGTTCAAATATGCACAAACAATAGTAACATCATTTATAATGATATTATAAACTTATTTTTTTATTGAAATTTCATAATTATTTTTGGTCAGAAGGCCTACAGAAATAATATTTAAAAAAAAACTGAGACATAAATGACAATCATTAAGAACAATGGTATGGGACTCAAATACAAGTTTCAAGATTTCTAATGCTAGAACTGAAACTGATCTTCCATCTCCAACGTTCAGGAACCTCTCATCTTGCTCGAATCTCCTACTGACCTGCAACCCCTGCAATGAATTGCAAATATGGTAAGAGCTATCGGTATCCAATACCCAGTCAGTTATATCACAAATAGAAAAATTACAAGGAGTTATCATATAAATACCTTGCCCAGCAATAGCTTGCTTCTTTCTCTGCCTGTTCGGATCTAGGGAGGCAATGTACTGAGGACAGTTCCTCTTCCATGATGTGAAATTTAGTGCAGGGGTAAAACAGTAATTTTAAATATTTTCAAAATTACTATTTTATAGTAAAAATTATTAATTAATCTAATTAATTAATATGTATAAACCCTATACAAGGATCTAAATATGATATATATATATATATAGCATGCATTTAAATTTGAAATTCAAACTTCTACGGTAAACAATTTACTGTTATGTGTTCAGAACACATTACCTTTGTGTGGGTAGTTGATCGTCGTAATTTGATCACTGTCGGGAGGGTCTGATCATCGTAACACAGTCACACAGTGTGTCTGACCTCTACGGATCGTCCATACGAAGCTTCCGGTCTGATCGGCTCCTCACGAATGCTAGTTTGTGGCTGAACCCTTTTGATGGCCGATGTTGATCGAACTCCTTCGATCTTGATCTGCCGACTCCTCAGATGCTCCGGATCGTTAGCAGATGTAGTAGAGAGATTGATGAAGCTCTCTCTGAAGTCTGGTGGGCTCACGACACTCGTAGCTCACTTTCTCACTTCTCGAACCCTAGGCAGAAACCCTAGGGTACACAAGAAAAGCCTGCGCCCACTTCTCTCTTCTTTTCTCTTCTTTTCTTTTCTTTTCTCATGCAGGAAAGCTCTCTCACGCCACCCTTCTCACTTAGATTATTTCTTCACATGCCCTATCTTATCTTCTTTTTGAAACGATGCAAGACCGCATCTTTGCAGCATTTTTAATGCGTGAGAGGATAAAGATAAGTGGTTGCTCATTTGAATTCAAATCGAATTTGAATTCAAATGCCAACCAACTTATTCCTATCCACTCTATGCGTGAGAAGAGAAGGACGTGGGCTCTCTTGTGTATGGGATTAGTTATCCATTTAAATTCAAACACCCTTTGAATTTGAATGGCTAACAAATCATGTTTATCCAAATAATTGGCGCACAAAGGTGGGCATGGGATGCCTTCTGCATGGGAGAAAATTCATGAGAAGTTGCTTCTCGTGAATTCAAATGGGCGCAGAGAAGTGAGGTGGCGCAGGGAGTTGAATTCAAAAGGTGGTTTGATCATAATTGAACCAACCTAATTAAAATAGGTGAAGCACAATTAGACTAAGTTAAACCCAACTTAATTAGGCTTATTTAGGCTCAATGGCTTTAGTAAATAGGTCGACCAGATTCTCCTTTCCGTTGATTTTTTGAAGGTCGACGTCACCTTGATCCATGATTTTCTGGATGAGATGGTAGCGGCGCAGAATATGCTTCGTCCGCTGGTGTGCCTTTGGTTCTTTCGCCTGAGCAATGGCTCCAGAGCTGTCACAGTAGAGTAGAACTGGACCAACAAGGGAGGGTGCTACTCCGAGCTTGATGATGAATTTTCTCAGCCACATCGCTTCTTTGGCAGCATCTGATGCAGCGACATACTCTGTCTTGCAAACTGAATCAGCCACTGTGTACTGCTTGAAACTCTTCCAGCAGATAGCCCCACCATTAAGGGTAAAAATAAATCCTGGCACACTCTTGCTGTCATCGTGATCAGACTGAAAACTAGAGTCTGTAAACCCTATAAGTCTCAAGTCTGATTCACCATAAACAAGCCACTGGTCCTTAGTATTTCTGAAATACTTCAGGATGGTTTTAACAACCTTCCAGTGATTCTCTCCTGGATCAGATTGGTATCTACTCACTACCCCTAGTGAGTATGCCACATCTGGTCGTGTACATGTCATGGCGTACATGATAGATTCCACTGTCGAAGCATATGGAATTCTACTCATACGCTCTCTCTTGAGGTGTTGTCGGACAATCCCTTTTCGAGTGAAAAATTCCATGGCCTATCGGTAGATAGCCTTTCTTGAAATTCTCCATGCTGAACCTCTTCAGCATAGTATCAATGTACGTGGATTGGGATAAGCCAAGCAACCTTTTAGATCTATCTCTATAAATCCTCATCCCTTGGATATAGGAAGCTTCTCCCAGATCCTTCATGGAGAACCGTGATGACAGTCAAATTTTTATTCTCTGTAATGCGGGGACATCATTCTCGATTAAGAGAATGTCATCCACATACAATACAAGAAATACCACGACTGGACTATTAGCCCACTTATAAACGCAGGGCTTTTCTCCGATCTTAACGAAGCCATACGTCTTGATCGTCCTATCAAAACGTATGTTCCAACTCCGGGATGCCTGCTTAAGTCCATAAATGGATCTCTGTAGCCTGCACACCTTAGACTCATCTGTGGATGTGAACCTTTCAGGTTGTATCATATACACTTCTTCGTCCAGCTCTCCATTTAGGAAAGCTATCTTCACATCCATCTGTTAGATTTCATAGTCCAGATGGGCAGCTATCGCAAGCATAATCCGAATAGATTTGAGCATTGTTACAGGAGAAAATATCTCGTCATAGTCTATACCATAACGTTGACGATATCCCTTGACAACCAGATGGGCTTTATAGGTTTTCACCTTTCTGTCTACGCCCCTTTTCCTCTTGAAGACCCACTTACACCCTATGGATTTTATTCCTTCGGGTGGGTCAACCAATGTCCACACATCGTTGACCTTCATGGACTCCATTTCGGATTCATGGTTTCTAGCCATTTCTCAGAGTCAAGTCTCTGCATTGCATCCATGTAGGTGATCGGATCCTCATCGTTTTCATCAAGTTCGACAGGATCGTCATCCCGGACCAAGAAACTATAGTATCTGTCTGGTTGATGTGGTACTCTACCAGACCGCCTTAAGGGTGCTGGAACAATGGGCTTCGGATTTGATCTAACCAAATTCGATTCAGGTTCAGTTACTTGTGTCGATTTTTTCACCTGTCGAACTTCCTCAAGTTCGACCTTAGAGGCAACAGTCCCTTCACCATGGAACTCTTTTTTCAAAAAGATTGTCTTAAGGCTGACAAATACCTTTTGTTCATCAGCTTGGTAGAAATAATATCCTTTGGTCTCTTTTGGGTACCCTATGAAATAACACTTGTCAGACCTAGGTCCAAGCTTATCCGTAATTAAACGTTTAACATAAGCCGGACACCCCTAAATCCTAAGGTGCGAGAGTACTGGCTTACATCCTATCCATATCACATTTTGGTTACAGACTTACTCGAAACCCTATTTAGAAGGTAACAAGCCGATTCGAGCGCATATCCCCAGAGGAAGATCGGTAGACCAGCAAACCCCATCATGGATCGAATCATGTCCAACAAGGTTCGATTCCTCCTTTCAGACACACCATTATGCTGTGGTGTTCCAGGAGGTATCCACTGAGAGAGAATCTCATTCTTCCCAAGATATGTCAGAAACTCATTGGAAAGGTATTCACCTCCTCGATCAGATCGAAGAGTTTTAATACACTTTCCAGTTTATTTTTCTACCTCATTTCGGAATAGTTTGAACATTTCAAATGACTCTGACTTATGCTTCATTAAGTAGACATACCCATACCTCGATAGATCATCTGTGAAGGTTTCAAATGACTCCACCTCTTGCACTTGAGCTTATGGGTCCACATACATCAGAATGTACCAGACTCAAGAGTTCACTGGCTCGCTCACCTTTTTTAGTAAAAGGTGATTTGGTCATCTTCCCAAGAAGACAGGACTCACAGGTTGGAAGTGATTCATAATCACCAACTTCAAGAATTCCTTCTTGAGCCAACCTGTTTATCCAGTTCTTATTGATATGACCTAGCCTATAGTGCCAAAGGTAGACTTCTGACACATTATCTATTCTAGGACGTTTATCGGAGGTTTGAACCACATTAACAGGATGTGATAGTAAGTAAATTCTATTATTTAGTTGTCCAACAAATATTGTAACACCATTCAAAATGATAATGCAAACATTTTCTTTTATTAAAAATTCATAACCGTATATGGCCAAAAGGCCTACAAAAATAATATTTAATAAAAAGCTTAGATAATAGTGACATTCACTCAGAATTACATTACGAGAATTGATTACAAGGTTCATGATTCCTAAAGCTAGAACTGGAACTTTGCTTTCATCTCCAACGTTTAGGAACCTCTCGCCTTTATCAAATCTCCTACTGACCTGCAGACCCTGCATCGAATTACAGATATGATAAAGGCTTCCAGTATCCAATACCCAGGCAGTAGTATCACAAATAGAAAAGTTGCAAGGTGTTATCATATAATTACCTTACTTCTTCTTTGGCCTGTTCGGATCCAGGGAGGCAATGTATAGAGGACAGTTCCTCTTCCAGTGCTCCTGCTTCTTGCAAAAGAAGCACTCTGTCTGGCTCTGGTCGGGCTTGCGCTTCTTGGTTTGACCCTGTGCTGACGTCCCAGCATGCGGCTGCACCTTTTTATTCTTCTTCTTCTTATTCTTCTTCCTTTTCTTAAAGGGTCGACGACCAGAAGAAGACCCTCCCACAACATTCACCGACTCCTATTGGAGCTGGTGGTCCTTCTCAAAGTTCTGCAGCAACCCCAATATGCCGTGGTAGTTCACTGCAGGCTTTGTCATCCAAAAATGAGTAAGAAAGGGGAGGAAGGACTTGGGCAAAGAATTAAGGATCGCATCCTTACCGAGCTACTCATGCAAGGGAAAGCCCAGCTTACTTAGGCGCTCAATCATTTCGATCATGTGCAGTACATGATCGGTGACTGAGGCCCCATCCCTCATCCGAGCATTAAAAATGGCACAACTAGTTTTGTGCCTTTCAACGTCGTCAGGCATGCCAAAGGAGTCGTTCAACATTTGAAGCATCTCCTGCGGCTGGACATTCTCGAACCCGCGGCTGAACTCATCATTCATTACCGCTAGCATTATGCACTGAACGGTGGTGCGATCATTGAGCCACTTCTGGTAAGTGTCTCAGACCGTCCCTCTAGCATTCGGGGCTGGCTCCTCAGGTGCCGGATCTGTCACTACATAAAGGATCCGCTTATGTTCAAGAACGATTTTTAATTTTTGATACCAGCTATCGAAATTAGGTCCCATGAGCTTGTCATTATCTAATAATGATCGGAGCGACAGGGTAGTGCCCATATCTGTATAAAAGAAAACCAGACCTCTATTAGTATATAAATTATTAATACTAAAGACTTGGACTTTAGTCTAAAGTTTCTCCTAGTATTTTTATGAACTGGTAGCCTCAACCTCCAATTCGAGGAATTACTTTAATTCCTTAGTGGGTACTAGAATTCACACAGACCACACACGAGCCCAACTTTGGTTGGTCAACCCATGTGCATCTATGGGTAGGTTCATAACTAGTTGTTTCTCTAAACAACTTCTAGTAATTTATTTTGCCCCAGAACCTAATCAGTAGGTTTTGACCTCCACTGAAAAGATCTGGTTAGGTCCAATCATTAACATGACTTGATTTGATGAATCGGACCAATAAATGATCAGGCCCGACTTTGGCTGGCCAATCTGACCACCATCAGAAAGACTTAACCAAATTATCATACTATGAATGATAATTTCATTAGTCAATAAGCACCAGGCCTTTGGGCCTCCAGTGATTATTAAACTAATGGACTCATTATCATTCACTTAGTGGGAGGCTATGACTTAGTTATCACTATAACTTAATCATTTTAGGGACCTAATAATTTTGAGAATTTTATTAAAGAATAGAAGAGAAGAAATTAACCAGTCAATTTCAATCCTTCCACTGACTTCACCAAATTAGATTAAAAAAGATTTAATTAAAGCCGGCATTAGGAGCACCTAAATCAGTCATACTGATTTACCTAATGACATGGGTGAGCCCTAATCACTAAGTGATCTAATCAAAACCTAACTCACCAGGTTGGCTAGGTAAGTGAGATCAGTGGTGGGGATATGCCATTAACTCGTCAAAGATTGAATCAATGCGAGTAGCTCTCACTTAAGAACCATTGGTCAAACTGTCGAACTTACCTTTGACACCAACCGGTTCATTAGTTTTAATTTGATCAACTTAGTAAATAGGGTTCCACCGTGTAGCCATAAATTAAGTCTATCTTGGTCTTTTTAAAGACATGGACCCATTCAACTACAACTATTGGAGTTGAGTCTAGAGTGTTCTTGACCTAATCTAATTCAACTTTTGATTAGATTTGATTAATTACTCTAATTTAGTCCATTTCTTTAAGCTAACCTTAGGTCTAACCCAATTATGGACCTGATCCATCTAACCCATTGACCCACAAGTTTATGTAACTGTCTTAGGTCTTAATTCATAATTCGAGACCATCTTGACAGCATTTAATTCTTTTAATTAAGTATTTAGACTGATGGGTCAGGGTTTGGCATTTCGAAAATAATTTTTAAATTTGAAAGATTTTATTTTCTGTTCATCAAATATGTTGACTCATTTCACAAATAGATCAGCACATTTCATAAACAGTAATCCTATTGCTAATTACATAACAGAAAATAACTCAATCAAAATAAATCATGAATATTCTTTTAGATCTAATTTAAAATATTCATGATAAATTTTACAATTAAATTTTTACAATTAAGTCTTTTCGCTGCTTCATCTGCATGGGATATCATTGCAGCAGCACCCTTACCATCATAGGAGAACCCCATCGAATGGGAGGAGAGGGCCTTTAAATCCTACTTTTCTCCTATGATCGGACGATCATGGCAACCAACCCAATTAGACTACTTGCTACTTAGATCAAGTATATCTAAATATACCTATTTCAAAATTTAAATTTTAAATTTTAAATTTTGAATTTCAAATTTCAAATTTCAAATTTTTGAATTTTAAATTTTAAATTTTAAATTTTAAATTTCAAATTTGAAATTTCAACCAAATTTTAAATTTCAAAATTTGAATTTTAAATTTTTGAATTTTGTATTTTGAATTTCAAATTTCAAAATTCAAGTTTCCAATTTTGAATTTCAAATTTTCAAATTTCAAAATTCAAAATTCAAATTTCAAAATTTAAATTTTAAATTTTGAATTTCAAATTTTTGAATTTTAAATTTTAAATAAATTTCAAAATTTAAATTTTAAATTTTAAATTTTAAAATTTAAATTTAAATTTTTAGATTACAACTTAATCTATAAATGTAAATGTATATCATATTTTAGAACCCACTCTGATACCAATTGATGTGAAATTTAGTACAGGGGTAAAACGATAATTTTAAAATTTTTTCAAAATCACTATTTTATAGTAAAAATTATTAATTAATTTAATTAATTAACATGTATAAATCTTACACAAGGATCTAAATATGATATATATATAGCATGCATTTAAATTTGAAATTCAAACTTCTATAGTAAATAATTTACTGTTATGTGTTTAGAACACATTACCTTTGTGTGGGTAGTTGATCGCCATAATTTGATCACCGTCGGGAGGGTCTGATCATCGCAATGCAGCCACACAGTGTGTCTAGCCTCTGTGGATCGTCCACACGAAGCTCTCGGTCTGATCGGCTCCTCACGAATGCTAGTTCCTGGCTGAACTTTTTTGATGGTCGATGTTGATCGAACTCCTTCGATCTTGATCTGCTGACTCCTCGGATACTCTAGATCATTAGCAAATGTAGTAGAGAGGTTGATGAAGCTTTCCCTGAAGTCTGGTGGGCTCACGACACTGGTAGCTCACTTTCTCACTTTTCGAACCCTAGGCAGAAATCCTAGGGTACACAAGAAAAGCCTGTGCCCACTTCTCTCTTCTTTTCTCTTCTTTTCTTTTCTTTTCTCACGTAGGAAGGCTCTCTCACGCCACCCTTCTCACTCAGCTTATTTTTTTGCATGCCCTATTTTATCTTCTTTTTAAAATGATGCAAGACCACATCTTTGCAGCGTTTTTACCGCGTGAGAGGATAAAGATAAGTGGTTGCTCATTTGAATTCAAATCAAATTTGAATTCAAATGCCAACTAACTCATTCCTATCCACTCTATGCGTGAGAAGAGAAGGATGTGGGCTCTCTTGTGCGTGGAGAGTTTACACGAGAAACTCTTTCTCGTGTAAAGCAAGGGGCACACAAAATGGATAAGGACATGGCGCATGGGATTAGTTATCCATTTAAATTCAAACACCCTTTGTATTTGAATGGCTAACAAATCATGTTTATCTAAATAATTGGCGCACAAGGGTGGATGTGGGATGCCTTCTGCGTGGGAGAAAATTCATGAGAAGTTGCTTCTCGTGAATTCAAATGGGCGCAGAGAAGTGAGGTGGCGCAGGGAGTTGAATTCAAAAGGTGGTTTGATCATAATTGAACCAACCTAATTAAAATAGGTTAAGCACAATTAGACTAAGTTAAACTCAACTTAATTAGGCTTATTTAGGCTCAATAAAATCCTAATCAAATCAGAAATTGACTAAGCCCAACTCCTGATCAGATCAGGGACCAAAACACCTTAGCAATTAGGTCAACACTTAACCTAATCGGGTCAAACCCAACTGAATCCAATTCAATTGGACTTGATCCAAAAATAATTACTCAATCAAATTAAGTTAATTAGCGATCAAATCACTAATTAAACCTCTCATAAATACTGAGTCCAAATTCGATGGGCAATCGGGCATCAGAGTCCATCAATATGAAACCCTGATCAAAAAAGTCTCAAACCAGTGGGACTCTTGGCCCCGATACCCAAAATGTGTGGAACTCATGATCAGAGAATCCTGATTCTCGATCACAGAGTCCCAGACATGTAGGACTCAAAAGTCCACGAATATTAGGACTCTTCACCAGCCATCAGATCAGATAGGAACCTCTAATGTGGGTGACCCCGCAGGTTCGAACCTAAGCTGGTAGCACAGGAATCAATTCCTGTACTAATCGAAGTGACCATCTAGCAATGGTATCCGACGTCCAGATAGATCGAATAGTTGCAATTGCAATACTCAGAACCTACGTGAATATGGTTACTGTATAATTCATCCCTTTTGACCTGTATTTAAGACGACTCAGGGTTAAACTGTCAACCCTGATTAGATCATCCGAATCGTGCTCAACTCAATCAGTCCTGTGACTCCTCACTAAAAGTACCCTGGCTAAGGTTTCGCTAAATTGAAATACAACTGTACACAGCTCTTGAACTGGAGTGGTCAATCCCATTTTGACATACGCATCGACAAGTCAAGTACTTGACTACACCCAGCATCCTTCTGTCACTGAATTAAAAATTCAGGTAGTCCAGTGCCTAAGTGCAGTGAGTTGCTTGCAAGTCACCATGGCGGTCTCAGATTGGAGGGACATTTATACCCATATCCCATCGGAGCAAATTTTGACAGCAGAAATAGCTCCAGAGTCGGTCACATTCAGTACAGATGTACCCTTACATCTCACCTGTATACCATACCAGTGTCTTCACACTCCTTGGTTAAGAGGACAACCAACTCATATGGCACACAACGACCTATGCTTGATAAATATTGTCGTCCTTGTAACAACGTATCATTTGGTCGCAAATAGGTTTAAGGACTAAATGATAAATCCTCCTTTGTCGAGTCTAAATAGTCCTAAAGACTTCACCACAACACAGGAGTTCATTAGAAGATGAAACAATTTGTGATGAAAAATATCAAAATAACTTTTATTAATTTATAATTCATATACTAATACAAGAAAGAGCACAACCGTCAACAGGCTGACGATTGACTTTTGGACACTATTTCTAACATTCTAGTGCCCCCGCTTCTTGCAAAAGAAGCATTCAGCTTGACTTTTATCGGGCTTGATCTTTTTGATCTGGCCCTGCACTGATGTCCCAGCCTGATCTTGCACCTTCTTCACTTTCTTCTTCTTATTTTTCTTCCCTTTCTCAAAGGGTCGAGAACCAAAAGATGAACCTCCCACTAAATTCACCGACTCCTTGTGGAGTTGGTGATCCTTCTCAAAGTTCTGAAGCAACCCCAGTAATCCGTGGTAGTTTACTTCAGGCTTTGTCATTCTATAATGAGTGAGGAATGGGAGATAAGACTTGGGCAGCGAGTTCAGTATTGCATCTTTTCCAAGCTGCTCATGCAAGAAAAAGCCGAGCTTGCTCAAATGCTCCATCAGCTCGATCATATACAATACATGATCAGTGACAGAGGCACCATCCCACATTTTGATGTTGAAGATGGCTCAACTAGTCTTGTGCCTCTCTGCATCATCGGATGTGCCAAAGGCATCCTCCAACACTTGAAGCATATCCTTTGGCCGAGCCATCTCAAATCTGCTACTGAACTCGTTGCTCATGGCAGCCAGCATGATGCAGCGCACCGTGGTCCGATCATTGAGCCACTTCTGGTAAGTGTCTCTGACTGTTCTACGTGCATTGGCAGCTGGCTCCTCAGGTGCAGGATCCATTATCACATATAAGATCTGTTCATGCTCCAGGACTATCTTCAACTTTCGATACCAGCTATCGAAGTTGGATCCCATCAAATTTTTATTGTCCAACAATGATCGGAGCGATAGGGAAGTGGCCATATCTACACCAAGGAAAATCATAACCTAATTAATAATTGATTCATTAAACCTAAAGATTTGGACTTTAATCAAAAATTTCTCCCACTATTTTATTCGAATTGGTAGCCTCTACCTCCAATTCGAGGAATTATCCTAATTTCTTAGTGAGTACTAGAATCCACTTAGACTGCACACAAGCCCAACTTTGGTTGGCCAACCCATGTACATCTAAGGATAGGTTGATAACCAATTATTTCTCTAAATAATTTTTAATAATTTTAATTTTGCCCTAGTCCCTAATCAGTAGGCTTTGGCCTCCACTGAAGAGTTCTGGTTAGGTCTAACCATTAACATGACCATACTTGACCCATCTTGCCAATGAATAATTAGGCCCACCTTTGGTTGGCTAACCTAACGATCATTCAGAAAGATACAGTCAAGAAATCATATTATGAATGACAATTTCATCAATCGATAAGCACCAGGCCTTTGGGCTTCCAATGATTATCCAACTGATGGACCCATTATCATTCAGTTAATGGGAGGCTATGATCTAGTTATTAATTTTATTTTAAGGACCTAATAATTTTAGAGGATTTAATTGATTTAAAGGAGGAGGTCAGATGAATCAGCTTATCATGATCCTCCCACTGGCTTCACCATGTCAGCTTAAGGGAGACCATTAAAAGGGCTGATCTAGGAGCACCTAAATCAGTCATACTGATTTACCTAGCTGACATGGGTCAGCTCGAATAGTCAAGTGATTTGTTCAAAATATAATTTCACCAAGAGGCCAGGTAAGTTCGATCGGTGGGAGGATCTGCCAAAGCTTGCTTTAGACACCATCAGAAATAGCCAAGTAAGTGGGCTACCAATTAAAAACCACTGATCTGGTTTACCTTAGACACTTACTGGTTTAATTAGTTTCGATTAGATCAACCTAACAATTCGTGCTAGACCGCTTAGTCCAGAATCAAGTCCATTAGGTTCTCGTTAAAGACATGGACTTGACCAACTACAACTATTGTAATTGATCTAGAGAATTCTTGACCTAATCTAAGATAACAATTGATTAGATTTAGTCAATTCTCTAATTAAATCCATCTTTAATCTAACCTTAGGTCTAACCAAATTAATGGACCTAATTTCCACTAACCCATTAACCCAATGTGTTATGGTTTGTGTCTTAGGTTCTTCAATTCACAATCTTAGAACCTAATCAAACAACTTCTTAATTCTCAATTAAGTTTTGGGCTGAGGGTTGGGGTTCGACTTTTCAAAAATAATTTTCATGTTTGTAAAATATTTTTACAATATGGTTCTACCAACCAAGTTGCATGTTTGATTCATAATCAAAATACAAGTAAAATAAGCATTAAACTACTTTAGATCTAATCTAAACAGGTTCATTTAATTGAAACAATTTCAACTTTAAACTGCGCAAATTTCTCAGACAAATATATGATGGTTCTTTACGCGAAAATTATTAACAAAGAGATTTTATTTTAGATTTAAATATCTTTTAAATTTAATAAATCATAAATTTTAATCTAGATAACATCGAATAAATTTATGATTAAAAATAGATCTACACGAACTAGGACAATCTTTGCACTGTAAGGGGTAAACCTTACAGCAGGACAACCTACAGTTTGTGGTTGATCTAAAAATTTTAATTTCAGATTTAACAATCAGATTATAAATTAGATCTAATTTAAAAAATAATCTAAGTATGTATAAATAATCACGTAATAAACAACCTAGGCTCTGATACCATTTGAAGGAACCAAATTTATGGTTTCAGGGTTAGATCTTAAAATTTTTTCAAGATCAGACAGCGGAAGACTAAAATAAATCAAAATTTATCTTATAAAATTAGAGAATCTCTAGATCTAAGATCCTATTACATGATTATTACATAGTATTAAATCAAAAATTAAAATATAAAGAGTAAGAACTACATGTTGATCATATCAACATGTTTCTTTATTACATCTAATGTATGTAAAATATAATAGATCAGATCTATTACCTTGCAAGTTAGACATTCTAACTTTGCTGATCCGGACTTGAGGATGATGTTGCGAGCCGCATATGCATCTGGCCTCTAGGAGTCGTCCACACGAGCCCACGAATCACGATCAGAAGTCTTGATCCAGAAAATCAGTATAGTATGCTAGTACTGTATTGATCCTTCTTCGATGGTCGATCAGATGCCTCTTTCTTCTTGATTTGGATTCTTTCAAAGATGAGAAGT
>NC_026004.2:81176292-81230332 GCF_000442705.2 Elaeis guineensis | reverse complement strand
TTAATTGATGTTATCAAAAAGGGAGAATAAAAAAAATTTATCCTTTTAAGATCCCTTAAAAAGAAGAGTAGAGAATCTTAATTGATGCTGTTAAAAAGGAGAGTAGAGAATCAAAATCAAATTTGAGCAATAAACAATAAAAAAATGAACAATAAGCAATAAAGAAATTAGTAATAAGCAAAATTGTTAAGCAAATGTGTCAAAGAACCAAAATCGTCAGCTCCTTTTTTATCTAATTTTCAAAGCAAATAAACTTATAAGCAAATTTCAAATTGATCTTCAAACTGCTTATGATGTATTTCGTTCAAATACTTGCCTATGATATTGAAATGACGCATCTTCATAAATTTAAAATTCATGTTCATTACTTTATATATACTTTTGCTCAAGAGTTTTGTCATCATAAAAAAGGAAAAGATTATTACTCCTTGAATTGATTTTGATGATTACAAAGCATTTGAGGGGATTACTAATGATTTTGGTTTGAAAAAAGATTTATTGTATTTCAGAGATGAAATCGTAATTTTATCAAGTTATGATTCGGAAGTCTCAAGAGCAAGAGCAGAAGATTTGCAATCTATTGGAGGCAATTTCAATATTTTTGGATGTGTATTTTGAAAGAAAATCATATTTATAAATTTGAGTCGACCTCATGAGTCGACTCATGTCAAAAGGACAGAATGGCATGTTATTTTTAGCTGGCACACCCAATTGAGTCGACCTCTATGCATGAGTCGACCCTATGAGTCGATCCCTACGACGGAAAAACTCCGCAACGGCTAGTTTTTAGCTCATTTTGGTTGCATTTAATGCCCATTTAATATGCTCCAACGGCTCTATTTCAGTCCAGATTATTCTCCACCATCATTTAAAAGTTATAAAAGACACTTAAAGGAGGGAATCAACAAGATTTTGAAAAGGTTCTTCAAGCATTCATTTCAACCCTAAGCAAGAGCCCTCTTAAAAGTTCAAGAAGCTTTTATTTCAAGTTCACCAACTCCTCAAGAGCTCATTCAAGTCTTCAACCACCTTGAGGAAAATCAGAAGAGCTTCGTTCTTATTATATAAAGTGTATTTAAAGCTTTATTTGCTCATTAAAGAAGCTACATCTGTATTTCTGTGAGATTAACTGCTATACTCTATTTTGAATTGATATTTTATTTTGGAAGGATTTCAAAACGTGGAAAGATTGATCTGAACCTTGAATCGGATTGTATTGGGTTAGCTTGTATCCAAAAAATAAGTGTTCTAGCTTGGAATAGCTAGAGTCGGAGGTTCCGACGTTGCATTCGGATTGAATATGGTTTAATGAATTTGAATTCTCAAGTAGGAGCTTGGAGAGTGGATGTAAGTGCAAGGTTGACACCGAACCACTATAAATCTTTTTGTTTGTGTTGTGCTTACTTGCTCTCCTTTTAAATTTTTTTATCTTCTTGCATTCTTGCATCCAACTTCTACACCTTGCATAAATTTCACTCTCCATATTTATCTTGCTTATTGTTAAATAATCTTCATAGTTATAAATTAACTTTAAATTTTAGAAACCCAATTCACCTCCCCCTCTTGGGTTGCATAGCTGGACAACAGGTTGGTTTATGACGAGTCAGATCTGAAACTTGTGGGGTTCACAGACTCCAGCTTTCAATCTGACCATAATGACAGCAAAGCGTGTCGGGTTATATCTTTACTCTGAATTGTGGAGCCATCTGCTGGAAGAGTTTCAAGTAGTGTATTGTGGCAGACTCTGTTTGTGAAATGGAGTACATCATAGCATTGAATGTCGCGAAGGAAGCTGTATAGCTGAGAAAATTTATCACCGAGCTCGGAGTAGCATCCTCCCTCGATGCTCCGATCCTGCTCTACTACGACAGCACTGGTGCCATAGCTCAGGCGAAGGAATCCAAAGCACACCAGTGGATGAAGCACATTTTGCACTGCTTCCACCTGATCTTGGAGATCATGGATCGAGATGACGTCGACCTTCAGAAGATCGACGGAAAGAAGAATCTGACCGACCTCTTCACTAAAATCCTGACGATAAAGGAGTTCGACAACCACAAGCCGAAGATGGATATTAGATACTGTGCCGAGTGGCTTTAGGACAAGTCGGAGTTGTTAGGAAATATGTCCCAAATACCAAACGTCAACCTGTTGACGATTGAGCAACCTTGTATTATAATTGATTTGTTAATAAATAAAATATATTTTTAACATTTTCATCACAAGTTTTCATCTTCTAATGAACTTCGTTGTTGTGATGAAGTCCTTAGGACTATTTAGGTTCGATAAAGAGAGGATTTATCGATTAGTCCTTAAAACTGTTCACGACCAAATGATGGGCTGTTAATAAGGACGACAGCTTCTATCGAGCATAGGTCGCTGAAGGCCATATGGGTTGGTTGTCCTCTTAACCAAGGAGTGTGGAGACACTGATATGGCATATAGATGAAATGTAAGGGTACATCATCATTGAATATGACCAACTCCAGAGCATTCTGCTATCGAGAATGTCTCTGATGGAATATAGGTATAAGTATCCTCTAGACCTGAGATCGCCTCACTGACTTGCAAGTAACTCACTATGCTTTGGTACTGAACTAACTGAATTTCTAATTCAATGACGGAAAGCCTCTGGGCACAGTCAAGTACTTGCGAAGTTGGAGTATGATCAAGATGGGATTGACCACTCCAAGAGTTGGAGAAGAATGAGTCGCTGTATTTCAATTTAGCAAAATCTTGGCTAGCGCAATCCATCAGATGGATTTGATATTTTGAAATACAATATGGACAACCTGATCAGAGTTGACAGTTGAACTCAGAGGTGTCCTATGAGCATTTTGATCATGGGGATGAATTATATGGAAACTATATCCGCATGGTTCTAAGGATGTTGTTCTACACATTCAACCTATCCGACCGTCGGGTACCATTGCTAGATGGTCACTTCAATTGGTATAGAAATTTTTCTTGTGCTACTGACTTAGGTTCGACCTATAAGGTCACACACATTAAAGTTCATGATCCGATCGGATGGTTGATCAACAATTAAGAATCATTCTAGGGTTAAACGATCAATACAATTGACATTTAACCTAGTACAAGTGTTGCAGGAGGATCGATTAGCAATTTGATTACTAATTGGCTTAATTTGATTAAGCCAATGGACTGAGATTAAGTCTAATTAAATATAATTTAATTAAATTTAGTTTGGGCTTGATTGGATAAGTCCAATTGGTTTATTGGATAAGCCAAATGCAAAGAAAAACGAGTCCTAGTCCAATTAAGACTTGGATCAACCTAATTTTTAATTCGATTAAAAAATTAAATCAGATTTAAATCTAATTTAATCTGATTAAATTTGGTTCTTAATTTGGTTAAGACCTATTTTAATTGAATTGATTTGGTTTTGGTTTGATTTGTTGGAGAAACCAAATTTTAACAAGTTATAGATTGAATCCTAGTAAGACTAGGATTCCATCTTGCACCACCTTAGCCCCCCACGTCCACTCTCTCTTATTTTGTGCGACAAAACCTTCTCTCTCAAGCCTTCATGCATGCTCAAAGCTTTCCACTCTTTCTCTCTTACATGGAATGTGGTTGTGGATCAAGTCAAACTAGGAATTAGTTTGGATTTCAAATTTTATGAGATAGAATTTTTGAAAACCAAAACTCTTTTTTTATGGCACTGATTTTGCCAGATTCTTTTTGAGATTTTCATGACTTTTATGGCACATATTGTGCACCCTTTACTGGTGGTCCATGAAGAAAAAGGAGGGGGTGCCCAAGAGTTGGGCACCACTTGTCTTGACCTGTTTGAATTTTTCTTGACTAGGTATTTACCTAGACAAAGATTTTTCATATCTCATTATTTAAATAAATTTCTTCTTGAAATTTTATGGATTATAGAGCATTGAGAGACCTTTGGGGCGTGTGAAAATCAGGGAGAAAGAATGTTGGGCGTGAGATATAATAGACACAAAACTAAGTTTCTGAGTTAAAGTAAAGAGAAGAAGAAGAGGGTCTTCTTCTAGAGTTGCTGAGTTCACCTCTTCCCTTCCTCCATCTGTGAGTTTTCTGAGAGTGTCTCACATCTAAAACTCCTTCTCTGACTTCTCATTTTTGGAAGAGTCCAAATCAAGAAGGAGGTATCTGATCGACCATCGAAAAAGGATCAGCACAGTACTAGCATACTATGCTGATTTCTGGACCAGGACTTCTGATCGTGATTCGTGAGCTCGTGTGGATGACTCCTAAAGTCGGATGCGTGTGTGGCTCGCAACATCATCCTCAAACTCGGATCAGCAAAGTTAGAATGTCTAACTTGTAAGGTAATAGATCTGATCTATTATATTTTATATACATTAGATGTAATAAAGAAACATGTTGATATGATCAACATGTAGTTCTTGCTCTTTATATTTTAATTTTGATTTAATACCATTAATAATCATATAATAAAATCTTAGATCTAAAATTCTCTGATTTATAAGATAAATTTTGATTTATTTTAGTCTTCCGCTGTCTGATCTTGAAAAATTTTCAAGATCTAACCTTGAAACCATAGATCTGGTTCCTTCAATTGGTATCAGAGCCTAGGTTGTTTATTACATGATTATTTATACATACTTAGATTATTTTTTTGATTAGATCTAATTTTTATTTTGATTATTAAATCTAAATTAAAATTTTTAGATCAATCACAAACTGTAGGTTGTCCTACTGTAAGGTTTACCCCTTACAGTGCAAAGGTTGTCCTAATTCGTGTAGATCTATTTTAATCATAAATTTGTTTGATGTGATCTAGAATAAGATTTTGAAATAAAATAAAGAACAATGATTGTTCTATCTATTTTTTTAATAAATTTTATAAAATACTTATATTGATAATGATCTTTTATTCCTATCACTTAATGATAATATACTTCATGTTGATAATATGAAGAAAAGAAAGAGAGAATGTAAATATCACTACCTCTGGCACGCTGACTTAGTCATATAAATGAGTCAAGAATTAACAAGTTATGCAAATATAAATTCTTTGATCTAAGGTCGGCGGAACCATATCGATCGGATCGATCGGCCGATGATACAGTACGGCATGCCTCCATTCTGTTCCAAACTGAGATGAACCGATGAAGAAAAACATGGATGAATCGGAGAAGAAAAAGTGAGAAAGAGAGAGAAATAGAGAGAGAGAGAGAGAGGGAGGAAGAAAAAGAGGGAGGAGAATCCACCGGAGGGACCGTCGGAGAGCAGCCGTGACCGTCGGACGACGGAAAGGGCTCCCGCAGCTCCGCATG
This sequence comes from Elaeis guineensis, assembly GCF_000442705.2. Classification (NCBI taxonomy): domain Eukaryota; kingdom Viridiplantae; phylum Streptophyta; class Magnoliopsida; order Arecales; family Arecaceae; genus Elaeis; species Elaeis guineensis. The sequence goes on along the minus strand of NC_026004.2, from coordinate 81,225,032 downwards.
GGGAACAAAGGCGATCCACCCCTGTTTCTCGGGGCAAATCCCATGCTGACTTCACTTTGAAAAGATTTTTTTTAAAAAAAATCACAAGAAATAGGGGCGAATCGCCCTGTTTCCCACGCAGAGTCGCGGGAGCCCTTTCTGCGCCCGACGGCCACAACTACCCTCCGACGGCCCCTTCAGTGAATTCTCCTCACTCTTTTTCTTTCTCCGTCCCTCTCTCTTATTTCTCTCTCTTTCTCTCTTTTTCTTTTCCGACACCGGTATGTGTCATTTTGCATGTCAGAACCATCTCGATTTCCCATCGGGATGGTTCAGCACGCCCGTACCAGATGGTTCGGCCCGATACGACATTGCATGCTTTGATTCTTATGATTTTGAATCATATGAAACTTATACTCATGGGTAAAATGATCAAGACTCCATTTACAATATATGAGAAAGGGTGAGTGATATCTTGGACCTTGTACATATTGATGTTTTGGTCTGTGTCAACTCAAACTAGAGATGAGTACTCTTACTTCATTTTTACTGATAATATGTCTAGATTTGGATATATGTATTTAATAAAATACAAATATGAAGTTGTTGACAAGTTTAAAAAGTATCAAAGAATGGTTGAGAAATAAACTGGTAAAAGTATTAAAGCTCTTCGATCTGATCAGAAGGATAATACTTGACCAGTGAATTTTTCGACCATTTAAAATAAAATGAAATATTCTCTTAATGAATACCTCCTTACACTCTATAATTAAATGTATTGTGGAAAGAAAGAATCATACCTTATTAGATATGGTGTGGTCCATGATGTGTTTACGGATCTTTTAATCTCCTTTCGAAATATGCTCTCGAGGCCGCAGCATATGTTTTAAACAAAGTGCCATCTAAATCTATCTCTAGCACTCCATATGAGATATGAAAAGAAAAGAGGCCCAATCTTAAATATCTTAAAATTTGGGGTTGCCCTGCTTATGTGAAAAATATTGATAGACATAAGCTTAGTGCTAGATCAGAAAAATATAGTTTTGTGGGTTATCCCAAGGAGAGTATAGGATACTACTTCAACCATCCTACTCAACAAAAGATGTTTGTTGGTAAGTATGCCGTTTTCTTCGAGAAAAATCTATCCAAGAGGCTATGAGAGACCTGTTGAACTCGAGGAAATTCAAAACCTACAACCTATCTAGTATTCATAAGCTGATTCTCAACCAGATGTGCCCATTATTGAGACACAGCCACTACACACACCTCTTCTCTGAAGGTCAAATAAAGTGCGTAATGTGCCACTCAGGTATAGTTTATCATTGAGAATGACAACACATCCCACATCATTGAGAATGATGATCCCACGACCTATTCAAAAGCTGTCATGAGTAGTGACTCAAACAAATGACTCAATACCATGAAATTCAAAATGGACTTCATGTATACCTATCAAGTTTGGACTTTGGTTGATGCGCTTGAGAGTGTGACCCCAATAGGCTACAAATGGGTCTTCAAGAGGAAGATTGGAATAGATGGCCAGGTAGAGACCTAAAAGGCCAAGCTGGTGGCAAAAGATTTGAGACAGAAATAAGATATTGACTATGAAGAAACTTTTTCACCGGTAGTCATGCTCTAGTTTATTCGGATTATGCTTGCTATCGCTGCATACCATGACTATAAGATCTGACAGATGGATGTCAAGACTGCCTTCCTCAATGAAAATCTTGAGGAAGAAGTCTATATGACTCAGCCAGAAGAATTTTACCTAATGGGAGAGCAAATCAGGTATGCAAGCTCAATGGATCCATTTTGATGAGACAATCAAATCGTTTGGCTTTATCAAAAATATGGATAAATCTTGTGTGCACAAAAAGACTAGTAGGAGTGCTATTATCTTCTTAATCTTGTATGTGGATGATATACTGCTCATTGGAATGATATCCCGATGTTGCAATCGGTCAAGACATAACTATCACAAAAATTTTTCATGAAAGACTTGGGTAAACATGCTATATACTTGGTATAAAGATCTATAAGGATAGATCAAAGAGAATGCTTGACTTATCCCAGTCTAGGTACAATAACCTTGTGTTGAAGAGGTTCAACATGGAGGAAAGTAAAAGAGATTACTTGCCCATGGGTCATGGCATACAACTCTCTAAGATGTCTCCTAAGACACCTGAAAAGAGAAATAGAATGGGTTTGTTGCTTATGCTTTGGTTGTAGGATCTATAATGTATGCTATGCTGTGTATCAGACTTGATGTGGCTTATGTTTGAGCATTGTAAGCAGATTTCAGACTGATCCCAGAGAAGATCATTGGAAAGCTGTGAAAAGCATATTCAAATATTTGAGAAGAACTAGAGATATTTTTCTCATATATGATGGATCTGATTTAAAACTAAAAAATTATATGATTCTAATTTTCAATCTGATCCGAATGATAGTAAATCCATATCTAGGTATGTGTTCACTCTGTATGGTGAAATAGTAAGTTGGAAGAGTTTCAAACAGCAAACTATTTTTGACTCAGTCACTGAGGCTGAGTATATTGCTGCTAGCGAGGCTGCTAAAGAGGCCATCTGGATGAAAAAGTTCATCTCAGAATTAGGTGTGGTTCCAGGGATTAAACAACCAATGCCCCTTTATTGTGACAATACTGTGACAGTTGCTCAAGCCAAGAACCAAGGTCTCATCATAAATCCAAGCACATCCTAAGACGGTTCCACCTCGTTCGAAAGATAGTCAAAATACGTAATGTGATCGTAGAGCGAGTTGATACTAAGAATAATATAGCGGATCCGTTCACTAAGACCTTGTCATTACAGCCATTTGACCGCCACCTTGATTGCATGGGCATCAAGTATACGGACGATTGGCTTTAGTGCAAGTGAGAGTTTGAAAGAATAATGTCCTACAAACCAATCGTATATGAGATACGATCGGATTTTTCTATAATTTTATCTTCCAAACTCATGTAATTGACATTGATATTTAATAAAATAGATATTTTTGATTAATTATATCTGCATCTTATTATTATTAAGATTATAATGAACCCATAAATTTGGACAATGATTTTAGGACCGTGATAAGATCATGCCAATGAGACCTAAATCTTTAATAGCCATATCCTAAAATATTTTCAGTCCTTGGTTCATTGAGTCGAAGATCAATGACACCAATAAGACTGGCATGTCCTATGTATGCTCAGTGATGAGGGTGGTTGATCTCACAACCACTTGTATGGTGATACTAATACAAAGATATGAATGCTCATTAGAGAATGAGTTTACTGAATAACCTACGAAAAAATATCTGATGGAGTCTTATTTACATATCAGTTGATGATTCTCTAGTGGGAGTTGTATAAGTTATCCTTTGAACTGAGTCGCCGTGATACTGTGTACATGAATCCATATTTTGGTTCACTTCCTAACTTGATTCTCTGATCCTTGTATGGGGTGTTCTCGATGTAATAAAGTATGCATAGATTTGTAAGTAATCAATAAGGGATCAGTCACTCCTAATAAGAGGAGCGAACATCCAATGTAATCTCATAGGTCGATGATTCTGAAGTCTTTGGCAAAATAGGACGATAATTAGAAAGAATTTTTAATATATCATCAACTAAATCATCACCTTCTGATCAAATATATATAAATAAGTAATTGGATTTGATATGATTCTATACCCACAGCTCATTTGAATATTGTTTGATTGAAGGATTGAATTACACGATAACTTACCACTGAAGGATATTTTGATAATTTTTTATCAAAATTTTAAATCTTTCGGATAGTCATGACATATTGCTAGACGTCAATCTTGACTTATAACTATCAAATTAAAAAAATTTAATTCAAAAATTAATTAAGAAGATCCTAGTTGATTGAGACTCTTGAGCTGACCTAATCGATCGAATTAGGGTTACGTCAAGAGCTTGTGTCCACTACTGGCTAGATTTGAAACCCAATGGATCTCACACTTTAGGATTTGATCTTGATCTGATTTAATTAAGATTTAATGTAAATCCTAAGGGTTAATTTGATATACTAGTATATTGTATTAACTCAAGTTTCTAATTAAGTTCAGTTCAAAGTGTTTGAGCTAAACTAGACCACTTGTCTTTGACCTAATGGGATTAGGTCTAATTTAATTTGATTCTTATCCAACTTGAAAATATTTCAAGTGTAGAAGGAGTCCTCTATGCCCACCAGGTCTCACGCTAAAAAAAAATTACCGCCCCCCTCCTTATTGCATTGAGATATGAAGAGTCCTTCTTAATGATGACTCTTATCAAACTCATTGGTTCTCATCCAGATCTCTATTTATTTCACACCAATTTATTATGAAAAATTTATGAGGCACAGAAGAGGAGTCCTTCTATGTGAAAGCTTTCTGCGTCAAATTAATTCACGAAGATTTATTTCTCTGTGAGAACTTGGAGCGCCAAGAGTTGGTGCCCTTGGTCCTTCCTCACGTCCCTTCTTAATCTATTTATATGGGGCATCCCATATGGGCTAAAAGCTAGTTTTTGGGTGAAAACCAGAGCCAATTGATGTGTAATAGAGAAAAAAAATTTTGAAAAAAATCTAAGAAAAAGAGAAAAAAATTGAGAGAAAAATTTATAAGAAGGGTGGTGAGAAAATTAGCAAGTATTGCTAATTGATCCTAGGGTTTGATTTTTCATGTGTTAAAGTCCAAAATCAAATCCTAGATTGTGAGACTTCTGAAGAGTGTTCTCTTGATATGATTCTGATGGTAAAATCGAAGACGACTAATGTTAGTGTATTCATACTTCAAGTTCGAAGCCAGCAATATTCTTGTGAAGAAAAGACTATAGCAGCGCATCGGCTAGGAAGGACCTTGGCCAACTTTCGTATGGATCACTATTAGAATGCTTCTACTTTGGAGTCTCGTAGAGTTTACCATCTTGCCATATTGCTTATTGAAGAAAGTATAAACTTCTATCTCTTTGCATGCTTGTTTTTATTTTGTTCGACATCTACAAGATAATTTTAGGATTTGAATTTCGAATCGATGGTTTTAATTGTTAAAACTTCGATATATTTATTTTAAAATTTTTAAAATTTAATTTTCGCTATGTGACCATAACCCAACAATCCCTTTTGGTGTGCCAACCCAAAATTCAATGCGCCAGCATCTCTTTTGAAAAAGGATGACCTAGGGGTCGTCCCCTTTTATCCAAAATGATTTTTTTTAATTTTTTATTTTCAAAAGTCTCAAAATTACCTCCAAATGATCCGAAGTCATCTTGAATATTCTTGAGGCTTTCAAAAAATATTATTCTCATATCCAACTTGATGAATTTGCTACTTTAACTTCTCCAAATATTTTTATCAATTCAAAATTTTTGAATTTTTGAAATACATAGTTAAGCTTCTTTAAAGATAAAAATTATTAGTACTCTTCTCCAATATTTTGTAGTCATCAAAATCAATTCTTGGGACAATAGAGAAAGCAACTGTAGTTAGAGCTTAGGAGACTTAGAGCTGAGTTAGGTAGATTGACAGAGAGAGTGGCAGCTCTAGAGGTTAGAGACAGACCTGTTAAGCAATCTAACTTCTCTGATATGGCTTAAGAGGTTGCTCATCTCAAAGAAAGGATAGAATCAAGAATTATGCAGATAGAGTATGAGGTCACAAATCTGGGGACAACCTAAAAATCTATCATGTTGTCACTCCTAATCACTTTCAGATAGCTGGCTGAGCATTACAAGATTTGCTCCTCTAGATGTGACATCAGTAGTAGTATCGACAGTGACAGCTGCAGCAACAGGTTCATCTAGTGCTCGTGATCGATCTACTTCTCAACCATCCTAGCGCACACAACCTACCCAGCCATTACCTATCTCTCAGCCATCCACTTCCACTCAACCCCCACCTAGACCACCATTCCAAAGCTTCACTAGATCTGTTATAGGACCCCTCTACAGGACTAGGAGCAGAAGAGCTAGATTCTCTATCTCTAGGGCTAGTTCATCCTCGACCTTAGATGTCCCCTATAATGAGGATTAAGTCTAGGTCTTGGTCTAGGATCTTACATTATTTACTTTTATTGTTATGCTTTGTTTATTCTATTGTTGTATTGATATTTAGATGTACTATTATAGGCAACTTCTTGTATATGGTATATTTTTATAAAATATCTTATATTTTATGATATAAATTGTCCCTTCTTATCTTTTCCATATTAATATACCTATTGTTGATGACAAAACGGGGGGGAGAGATAACTAAAAGCAATACATAATTGAATCAAGTGAAAATAGAATGAATCTAAATCAAATATCGAAATCAAGTAATGAATTTGAATCAAATGATGTTAAGACTCTTGACAGTAATAAATAAATAAAATACATATTAATAAGATTATTGAAAGGTTGATAAGACTCTTGAAAGTGACAATCAAATAGTTTAATAATTTGATATTAGTTGTAGGACCTTAGCTTCTAACCAATTTTTTAATAATTCAAATTCTAAAATGACAAGAAAAATTGATCTCTATATCAGGTTATGTGATAAGCAATAATTAATGATATGCATACATTTTTGGATTATTTGAAATTGATTTTGGTATATCTATTTAGCTATATTATTTACTTATACTCAAAGGTTTGTCATCATCAAAAAAGAGGAGATTGTTGGCCTTAGAATTGATTTTGAGGAGAACAAAATATTTGAGTATATACCTGATACTAACGAGTTATTTAAGTTTTTGAAAAAAGATTTCAAGAAACTAAAATCATATTTCAAAGAATTTCTTAGTTCCCATCTTGAAAATTCAAAAATGCAAAGATCAAGAGGCCACACTATAAAAAAATCAAGTAAAGAATATCAAGAGTCAACTTCAACCTTTGAAGAATCGACTCTAGTATGCTAACATTAGGTAGCATAGATCTCGAGTCAACTCTCTCAGAAAAGATAGAGAGCATATTTTTAAAATCAGTTCTCAAGTCGACCTTTCAAGACTTCAAGTCGACTCGAAGATACTCGAATCGACCCTGACTTATTCGAGTCGACTCCACTGCAATTAAATGCTCTAACAACTAGTTTTTAGAAGTTACAGTTTTGTATATAAGCTCTCTAATGACCAGTTCTTACCTCCTAATAGCTAGAAATATACTTTTGAATACTCTAACAAGGATATATAGGTGCCAAAGGCATTTATAAAGGAAGAGAATAAGAGAAAAGTATATTGAACACCAAAAGAAAGAAAAAGAAAGACAAAAGTCAGTTTGAGCATTTAATGGGCTATCAAGAAGAGAAATTGAATTTTTAACCACCTACTTCTTGAGTCTTCAAGTGATTTTCACAAAGAAGAAGAGAGAATGTATTGCAAAGGAGCTACATCGACTATTGATTTGCTCTTGAAAGAGTTCTTATTTTGTACTACATCTTATATTGAAATTTTTTACGATTACAAGTTTCAATTGGAATTGAAACTTGAGAAATAAACTCATCCAAGCCTTGAATTGGATTTTATATAAGCCTAGAGTGACTAAGGAAAAGATTTTGGTTGGTATGTCTAAGAAAAATCAACTAATTTAATTGTGATCTCGACAAAATAATTGGATTATGATCTTAGAGATTATAGTTGAAATTTTAAAAAATTACTTGAGAAGTGAATGTAGGTACTGAATTTGACATCAAACCACTATAAAATATTATCTTGATATATGGTTTTACTTGCTTCAGTTTTGCTCTATTTTCTTCGACTTATTTCTTCTTTACATACATTACTTCTACTGCACTCTCGCATAGTTCATTTCAATTAAGCATATATCTGTTTTTAATTTTCAAAATTTTAAAAAATCTAATTCATCCCTCTTCTTGATTGTCTCACTAGGCAACAAACTTTCAAGCTCTCTCAACTTCGCAAGTTGCCAAGCAAACTACTATCCTCTTTGAAAACTGGATTGTTTTAAACTATATAAAAGAGTTTTTAGATCTAAAAAGGTAGCTGAACCAAACTATAGCATCAACTTAAACAACCCGCGGATGGCTCCTGGAGTTCTTCGGCTCTTCCAGATGCAAAAGAGCTCGCACTAGTGCAGCCTAAGGGCCCAATTAAAAGCATGGGTTAAGGAATTTTCCTGCCCACCTTTGCTTTCTCTGTACTCACCACTTTCCAACATTAAAAGCCTATTGGCTAGCTATATTGTAAATATTCGCTTCATGCTTTAATAAATGGGAAGCATATAAGCTCTCCTTCATTTCACACAATAAAAAGCATGAAGAGGTCAAAGCACACGATCCAGCAAACTTGATGTTTCCCAAAGACACCAATCCAAGAAAAAGGATGAATTTGGTTTCTTAAAAATTAACTTTAACTTTTTACACCTAAAAATAATCTTAAAAGTATTTGTGAGTCTTAACAAATAATAGATAAAAACAGTAGAAATAATAATATAATTAAAATAATACAATCACGAATACAAAAAAATTTATAGTGGTTCAGTGCTAAACTCATCATCTATGTCTAATAAATTTACTTGAGAATTTTAACTATAACATCTTCAAGATTACAATCCGATTATTTTTATAGATTCACAATCCAATCCAGTTGATTTTATGTGAATCATCAACCATTACCTTATAATCATTATTTTATGCTGAGCTCACAATCAATCTTAATTGATTTTTGTAGAGATACCAATTAAAACCTTAACCATCCAACTTTTAGGCTTGGATCAACCCCAAATTTTTATACCCAAAAAATTTATCACAATAAAATAAATAAAAATATACAAAGAATAGAGTTTAAACAATAAAACTCCTTTGGGCTCTAAGGAAATCGAGGCAGATGAGCTTTCAATGCTTGGACTTCTTCCTTAAATGCTTGAGAGGATTAAGATAACTTGCAATACTTTTACTCAAGAGTAGTTAGCTTGAATCAATGCTCTCTTCTTCTCTTTCAAATTGAATGAATGTAGAAAAGATTGAATTTAAGGCACTCTTCAATTCATTCTTTTTTCTCTTTGAGTATCTCATTCTGCCTTCAAGAAAAATAGCTCAATAAACTTTTCTCTTTTCAAAAGTTAATTCCCTCCATAAATCCTTACATTTATTGCCTCAAAGACATCTGCAATTAATGTTTTAATCATTGAAAATTTGAAAATAACTGTTAGAATGAATTTAGATACATTTTAAAAATTTTAAAAAATTAGCTATTATTCTATCAAAAATTTGTGAGTCAGTTCATCCAAACTTTTAATCGACTAACCTTCAACATTGAGTCGGCTAAATAAAAATTCTAAGATGACTCAAAAATAGACGTCAAAATTTCATCATTCTATCTGTTTTGTCTATCTGAAACTGGGTCAGCTCAGATCTTATCTTGATCAGCTAATTTGATTGCTTGGTCGGCTCAAAAGACTTGCTGATTTATGCGGCTTTCTATGTTTATTTTTCTCTGAAACTAAATCTGCTATCTTTCTTCTTAAGTCAAATAAGCTCCAGACTTCATCAGCTCTCTTAACCACAGGGTCGGCTTAAGAAAAGCTTTGAATCTGCATCTTTCTGTTTTTATCCTGAGTTTGAGACTTGGTCAGCTAACCATAAATTTAAATTGATTAAAATTCTATATTGATCGACCAAGATAAAAACATGGTTGACTAGGAGACTTCATCGAATTTTTTTTTTCTATCTTTCCTTCAAACTAAGACCGAGTCAGCTAAGCCACTTGGTTAACTCAGTGACATGCCAAATATGCCACAATATATTTTAAAAAAATTTTCTTGACCAATCTTATTCTAGGCTACACTTTCTTCTCAAACTTAATTTATATAAATGTGAGTTTGTTGAGAGGGACTTCTAGACTAGACTTTTCTTTGCAAATTTTAGTTTCTTTGCTTCCAATTGAAGGTCTTTAAATTGAAAATATATATATTCATGAGAAGATTTTTTTTTAATAAAATCAATTAAGTATATTAAAAATTATTAATTATTTTCAAAATATCATTAGTAAACATAATTTGTACTCAAATACTTTTAACATCATCAAAATCAATGATAAAACTACTACTTGAGATCTGAAATCATGCAAACTAATCAATTAATTCAAAATATAAAGTAAAAGAGAAAAGATTAATAATAAATATTGTTGCTACTGAAAATTAGTCTGACTAGATCATCGAGCCGGCTGATGTATTGGAGGGCTCAACGAGACAGTGCAAGGAACCAAAAAACTGGTAAAAAATCTTGATATACCTTGAATGTTGGATGATGGTGGCTGAATTTTTAATCCAATGCTACAGCTGATTCTGAAACACCACTAACTAGAAAGTCTGCTTTCAGAGAGTATTTGATGAGAATCCTCTCGTGCTTAAGCCAAATAATTTTTAGAAAAATAGAGAAGGTTCTAAGTGATACGTATTCAAGCAATTTCTTTGCTGCCTGTGTGGTCGGTATATATTTCCTAATAATGTATATCGTTTGCATATTTTTATTATCGTCTAAAAATATATAATGAACATTATCTATACGATATTATGACCTTCTAAAATCATATTAACAAGCACTTGAGTGCTTGACCAGATGGTATTACTTCTTGTCGCTTGCGAGGGAATCGATTATGGTGAGACTCAACTCTTAAGAAATGGGGTAGGTACAGGACATACTAATGGAAATCAGCGCCAGCACCTCCCTAATTTCAAAAGATTAAAAATTTATTTAAAATAAAATAAAATAAAATATATTTATGATTCCCATTCTTGCCCCTTCATGAGCTTTCAAATCATTTATTTGAGAACTTTGCCGGTACTTAATTAGAAAATTTCTGACCAGTACTCATAGCTGTACCACACCTAGCTAGAAAATATTACTGATCTAACCCCGTCCAAATTTCTTAGCACAGCCAATGAACTCAGGTGACAAATCCCAATACCAATACATCTCGCACCCTCAAATCCCAATACTAATACGCAAAGACAGTAATTAATCTGTTTTATCTTAAACGAATCTACATGTTAATTAAATAAGTTCTCATCTTTCATGAACAGTCATGTCCCACGTAATTATCGTAACCGAGCTAGCATACTCCATGCAATAAGCTCCAAGTCAAGGCTTCCAAGCCCAGCATCGATCACATCTCCAAGCATGGCAACGGAACCAGCTGTACATGACTTTTTATGGATGATAAACCTTTTGTTCCTCCCTTGGTGATCCCTTTTCAAATTGAGCTGGTTATAATTTGTAGCATCGGTCTACAGGAAGGTGTTAGAATCTAAACTTATTTTTAATGTTTTGACCGGATAGTTTGAAAGTATTGTTGGAAAAGAAAAAAATACTTAAAAATTGCTATGTATTGCTACGAGGCTCAACATCTTGGGCGGAAGGATCAGATGAAATTATGCTAGAGTGGCTGTAACGATCCAATCCGAATCTCCTTCGAAGGAACCTGCAAAATAAGTCAAAAACCGGTGGAAATCTTTGATCTTTGACCTTCCGATACTTAAGTCAGTTTAAACCTTGAGAACAGAAGATGGAAAAAGTAAAATAGAGAGTAGGACGATTTGGTGTAGCATTAGATGGTTTGTGACTTTGTGGGAGCTAGATTTCCAACAGCAAAGTCTCTCTCTAATTTGAGTTCTAGTTTGAGCTTGAGACTTAAGAGTTAGAACCTGCCTAGATGATTCTTTGGTCCTCTATTTATAGAGGGACTGATGAGGCCATTAGAGAGTTTGTTAGACCATTAGAGGAGTTTGTTAGGCCATTGAAAGCCAGCTATAGGTGAGCTGGAGCATAGCTGTATGTATTAGCTGAAAATGAAGTCATACTTAGCTGTATGTGTCAGCTGAGGATGAGTTGTAACATGGCTGTATGTGAGATCGCGGCCAGCTTTCATAGGATAACTGTGGCTGTCAATGTAATAGTTTACCTTAGTAAAAGACCGAAGTGAGATCAAGCATCATATGAGACTCTGGATGTCTCGGATATATAGAACACTTAACTTCAGATCAGTATTTATATGAACTAAAATGAGTCAGGTCGGTATTTATGTGGACTGATCATAATACTTCATCAGAAATCAATTCAGGTAGCTCAGATCGTTGTTTAGATGAGTTGGATTAGGCCAGGTCAGCATTCAGCCTTCAGTTCAGGTCAGCTTCATGATGTTCTCAGCCTCTGATTCAGGTCAATTTTGGGATGAGCTAGGCCTCAGGTTCATATCGACTTTCTGATGAGCTCAGCCTCTGGTTCAGGTTGGCTTTATAATGAGGTCAGTCTCTGATTCAAATTGACTTTATGATGAGCTCGACCTCCAGTTGAGGTCAATTTTATGATGAGATGGGATAACGCCTACAACACTTGCCTCCTACTTCTGAGTCTAAAGAATTTGATTTTGAATGAAAGAAATAGTCAAAGAAATAAGTTCTCAGCTTATCTGAGGTGGTAAATCTTTATTTGATGCAGCCTCAAGTAAATCAAATTTTTATTAAAATTTTAAGATATCCTTGATCCGTAGATCGATATTTGATAAAATCTTGATCCGAAAATCGACAATAGAATTCTAAGATAACTTCAATTTGGAGATCGGTAATAGAATTTCAAGATAACTTCGATCCGAAGATCTATAATAGAATTTCAAGATAACTTTGATCTAGAGATCTATATTTGATAGAATACCAAAATAACTTCGATCTTGAGGTTGGTATCTATATGAGCTGAAAGATAATATCGATTCGTAGATTGATATTTGAGAGATCTTATCTCCGTTTGTATCTCTCGAGGCTCTATCAATCCAGAGATTAGATTTGAAAAGATCTTATCTTTATTTATGCCCTTCGAGACTCTACCAATCCGAAGATTGGATTTTCATAGATTGAAACATAATATGCAAGAATAAGTGCATCGGAGCATTTTTTTATTGATAATACTTTCAAAGATTTTTAAAATTTTAAGTATGGAGAGATCAGTATTTTGTAGGATCACCTAAATTCTAAGATCAATATAACATCGACCCAGAGGTCGATATTTTGTAGAGCTAAAAAGATAATCTCGATCATGAGGTCGATATTTATGTGAGCTAAAATATAACTTTGACTTTGAAGCCAGTATCTGATAAAAATATAAAATAATCTCGATCTTCAGATAAGTATTTGATAGAACTGAATGATAACCTCGACCTTCATATCGATATTTTATAGAACTGAAAAATAATCTCGACTTTCATATCGATATTTTATAGAACTAAAACATAATCTCGATCTTCAGATCAATATTTTAAAGAACTGAAAGATAACCTCGACCTTCATATTGATATTTGATAGAATTGAATGACAACCTCAACCCTCAAATGGTATTTTATAGAACTGAAAGATAATCTCGACCTTCATGTTAGTATTTGATAAAACTGAATAATAACCTCGACCTTCAGATCGGTATTTGATAAAACTGAAAGAAAAACTCGACCTTCAAATCGGTATTTGATAGAACTGAAAGATAACATCGACCCTCAGATTGGTATTTGATAGAACTGAAAGATAACCCTGACTCTCATATCAATATTTTATAGAATTGAAAGATAACCTTAATCCTCAGATCGATATTTTATAAAACTGAATGATAACCTTAACCCTCATATTAATATTTTATAGAACTGAAAGATAACCTCAATCTTCAGATCGATATTTGATAAAACTGAATAATAACATCGACCTTTAGATCGGTATATTATAGAACTGAAAGATAATCTCAACCTTCATATCAGTATTTCATAGAACTAAAAGATAACCTCGACTTTCAAATCGGTATTTGATAGAGTTGAATGATAACCTCGATCTTCAAATCGGTATTTTATAGAACTAAAAGATAACCTCGACCCTCAAATTAGTATTTTATAGAATTGAAAAATAACATCGATCTTCAGATCGGTATTTGATAGAATCGAGTTATAACCTCAACCTTTGGATCGATATTTTATAGAACTGAGAGATAATTTCGACCCTCAGATTGGTATTTCATAAAACTGAAAGATAACTTCGACCTTTAGATCGATATTTTTAAGATAACCTCGATCTTCAGATCGGTATCTTATCGAGCTAAGAGATAACCTCCATTCATAGATCGGTATTTAGGAGATCTTATCTCCATTTATACCCCTCAAAGCTCTACCAATCTTTAGAATTAGATTTTGAGGAGATCTTATCTCTATACCTCTCGAAGCTCTACCAATCCTGAGTATTGAATTTTGAGGAGATCTTATCTCTATATCTCTCGAAGCTCTACCAATCTTAAGGATTGAATTTTGAGGAGATCTTATCTCTATACCTCCCACGGCTCTACCAATCTTGAGGATTGGATTTTGAGGAGATGTTATCTCTATGCCTCTCGGGGCTCTACCAATTCTAAAGATTGAATTTTGAGAAGATCTTATCTCGATACCTCTCAGGGCTCTACCAATCTCGAAGATTAGATTTTGATTTAGGTCTAATCTGGAGATTAGGTGTCTCACCTTCTGATGAGCCTCTGTTGAGCCTTTCTGTTGATGCCGGTTTTTTATGAGCTCAGCCTTCATCCTTCTAATGAGGTCGGCTTTTTGATGAACTAAGTTTCCTGATAAGCCATTATTGATCTTTCTGTTAAGGTCAGCTTTTTCATGAGCTCAGCCTTCGCCTTTCTAATGAGGTCGGCTTTTTGAAGAGCTAGGCTTCCTGATGAACCACAATTGGCCTTTCTGTTAAGGTCAACTTTTTGATGAGGTCAGATATCAAACTATCTTTACCTTAACTTAGTCTTCACCTTATCTTTGGGCTTGACATTCATCGTGGCTTTGTTTATTTTTATTTTGACTCATGTGTTCAAGAACCTATTATCCTACAAAAAAGAAATAGAATACTAATGGGGCTTGAGAGTCTATTACCATGGAGATTATGAGGTCAGTTTGAGAGCCTTTGAATTCTATTTAACTCTTTTCTGTTCTTTGCCTTAGTTTGGGCTTAAGCTTTGCCTCAGTTTGAACTTATTTTTGCTTTATATTAGCCTAATTTTGACTTCAGTTCGATCGTATTTTTATCCGATGATTCTGTTGTCAGAAAATCGGATAGGATGTATGCATAGATTTCAAAAATCTTTTGAATAGCAGCGGAAAGGAACTGAATTAAATCTTTTAACCCACATGCATTAGATCATATCTAATCCTATTTGAGCCCAAAAAAATAGACATGCATATAATCTGAAAATAAAACAAAAGATGAGATCGAATCTCTATACCTTTATGCAGGTTGAAATTCACCACATCGATGATCTTAGATCCGAAGATTCTTGAGCCACACATATATCTGACCTCTACAAGTATCCATCGAGATCAGTCTTGAATCTTTCTTCTCATAGTAGATCCTTCTTCTCTAAGTAAGATCCTGACATTTTTGAACCTTGATCAACTGTTGATCTTGACTGTAACTTCAATCCTTGAACTGCAGCCTTTTTTCCTTTATTCCTTACTGTAGAAGAAAACCTTCTCAACCCAGACGTGTGGAAGATGGACGCCCAACCCTTGGACGTGGAAAACAGAAGAGGGAGAGAGGGCGAGGCATGGAGATGTGGGGGCAGAGTTTAGAATTTTCAAAATTCAATTTTTTTGAAATCCTAGCAGACCATCTCCTTAAATAAGCCTTTCTTGATTTTAAATCGTTATCCAATCAAGCTGAAAAGATTGGATCTTATCTCATAAGTTCTCTTACCTTTTAATCAAATTTTCTTCTCAAGAAAATCAGACTTAATTGGAAAGGCCGTCTCCTCTTTTGATAAGCAAATGGGGTACCCCAGTCAGATAAGGCAGACTAAGTGGACGCCCCTCATAAAAGAGGGCAGATAGTTAGAGCGCCAACACTTGTGTTGGTGCCCCCTTAGGATTTTCATACAAGAGAGAGGAGCGTGGTCCCTCTTTCTTTCTCCTTCCACACCGATGCAAGAAAGGGGTGGGCCCCTCTCTCTTCCTCATGCCAATCCAAGGTTGGCGCCCTTTGGACTTTCCAAAAGAGAGGTATGGTGCCATCTCTTCTTTCTTATAATTCCACACATAATATTAAAAATAAATGAGGAGATAATTTAACTAACTCATTGACTTAATCCAATCCTCTTTAACTCATAATTAGGCACCCAGCTAAATCCAAATGGATTTAGTTAAGTTTAAGACTATGACCTTGATCCAATCGAAGTCCAGAGAAGAATTAGGTTTAACCATGTGCTAGCATGATTCTCTTAAACCCAATAAAATTTCAATAAATCCTAACCCAATTAAAACTTCACAAGTCCAATCGATAAATTCAAGATTAAATCCCTTAATGTGTAACCCCATAGATTCATTCTATCTGATAGTAAGATATATTGTGATCTCCATCACAATATCATCGAAACTCTTTTCGATGAGTTGGAACAATTCCAACTCTGCTTTCGAAGGTCATCGATCATCAAGACGACGCCCAATGAGTCCTACAATCCATCAATGATACATAGCAATATATAGTGGCAATTCAGTAGAATAAAAGTGTGAATCCTTAGGTACAGTTATCGTATGCTTCATCCTTCTATCGTAAGTCCTAACTTGACAGAGGTCACGGAGAACTCGTCAGACCCTATCGTCAGTCATATGCAAGATTGGCTCGACTCGAGTTTATTTGTGAATCTCATGAATTTTTTTTTAGTATTCACACTTACTTTGACCAAAGACTTTCTGAACTCAGTCTTGCAAATCGCATAGGACTTCTTTTCTATCAAGATCGATAGATTTCATGTAGGTGCATCCTACTCCAAACAGCGAATTGAACCTACTATAGCCAACATACACAGCAAGAGTCTGAATGGCTAGGAACCAAGAGAACGTATAGTCAAACCCAGTAGTCTCGTTACGAGTAGCTGATGACACTGTAGGTCAAAAGATCACTCACACCACTGCAGCATCGAAATAATCACTGACGAGTGAGTAGACATCCAAGTAGTTTCTCGTATTGGTCACGCTCAGTATAAGTTATTCCCTAACAACCATCCACACTCTCATCCTAGTGTCTCTACACCATAGATCTGAGACTCATCTGTCTGAAAGGGAGGTGAGATTTCAAATGAATTGATCACTATCCCCGTGATGATCCTTCGATCGGGGGTATTTAGAAACTAACCACTAACTAATGCATGTCTCATATTCTCAATACATTGAGAATATATAAAAAATCATCTTTGTTAATTTTTCAAGATAAATTATGGACACATAAACATGATTGGAATAAAAATTATCCTTTATTAATAATAAAAGATTTACAAGTATAAAATTTTATCCTGAAATTATAAAATATGTCAGCCAACAATTGATTTTTAGGGTACATATCTAACAAACTCCCACTTGACCTAAAACCAATTGATCATGTACCTAAGATCCATCTTCTCAAAATGAGTTTCGATCTTCTTCTGGCTGAGAGGCTTGGTCAACAAGTCCTTCACATTTTGCATGGAGTCAACTTTCTGCACCTCGACGAACTTCTTCTCGAGATATTCGCATATGATATGAAATCATCACTCTATATGCTTGGACTTTTGGTAAGACTTGGCTCCTTAGCGAGGGCTATGACACCATTGTTGTCACAGTGCAGTGCAATGGCATCCGATGGTATTACACCTAGCTCCGCAATGAACTTCTTAAACCAGAATGCTTCTTAGCAGCTTCAGAGATTGCATATACTCGACTTCCACGGTCGAATCTACAATGACGATTGTTTGAACTCTTCCAGCTAACCGATCCTCCATTGCACAGAAAAATACATCTTGATGTAGACTTTCTATCATCGACATCAGATATCAAGTTCGAATCGGTGTATCCTTTCACTTTCAGCTCTGAAGCTCCATCAAAGATCAAGAACAAATCCTTAGTCCTTCTCCAGTATTTAAGGATGTTCTTCACAGCAATTCAGTATTTTTCATCTGGATTCGTCTGATATCTACTCGTGACACTCACAGCAAGAACTATATTAAGCCATGTACATAACATAGCATACATGAGGCTCCCTATTGTCGAGACATAAGAGATCTTGCTCATTACTAGATCTCCTCAGATATATCAAGACACATCTTTTTGGAGAAATGAATGCCATGCCTAAAGGGTAAAAAACCCCTTTGAAGTTTTTTATGCTGAATCTCTTAAGCACCTCCTCTATATATATATGCTGTGAGAGTCCTATCATTCTCTTAGATCTATCCTTATAGACTTTTATACCAAGAATGTAGAAAGCTTATCCTAAGTCTTTCATGGCGAACTTTTTTGACAATCATTCTTTGATCGATGTCAGCATGAAAATATTATTCCCAATCAGGAGGATGTCATCCATGTACAATATGAGGAATGTGACAGTGCTCCCACTGATCTTTTTGTACATAC
This sequence comes from Elaeis guineensis, assembly GCF_000442705.2. Lineage (NCBI taxonomy): Eukaryota > Viridiplantae > Streptophyta > Magnoliopsida > Arecales > Arecaceae > Elaeis > Elaeis guineensis. The sequence goes on along the minus strand of NC_026004.2, from coordinate 81,206,657 downwards.
ATGACTTCTCCTCATTTTTGATGAAATTAAATATTTTGATCATATCATTAAAGCGAGTATTCCAACTCTGAGATACTTGTTTGAGTCCATATATGGATCTTTGTAGCTTGCAGACCTTGTGATCACTATCATTAGACATGAAACCCATAGACTACTCCATATAAATATCTTCTCCAAGATATCCATTCAGAAAGACAGTTTTCACATCCATCTATCAGATTTTATAATCATAAAAAGCTGCAACCGCAAGTAGAGTTTGGATGGATTTTAGTATAGCCACAAGCGAAAAGATTTTTTGATAGTCAATACTTTCACGTTGATTATAACTTTTCACTACCAACCGTGCTTTATAGGTCTCTACCTGACCATCCGATCTAATTTTTCTCTTATAGATCCATTTACACCCAATAGTACAATACCTTCAGATGGATCTACTAAGGTCCAAATTTGATTGGAATGCATGGAGTTAATTTCTAACTTCATCGCTTCCATCCATTTCTCGGAGTCTACATCTGACATTGCCTCATCATAGGTCTTGGGATCATTCCTAATGTCCCTATCTACCACATGAAATACTTCTTCTAAATCCTCTGTAAAAATACCTAAATATTTTTCAAGAGGACAAGAGACCCTATTTGATCTACGAGGTGGAGGTGGTACCACATCTACAGGCTCATTACTGAGTTCAGATTCTTGGACTCAATGTTCTTCAGAGACCTTCTCCTCGAGCTCAATCTTTCTCCCATAGCCTTCATTCTGGATAAACTCCTTTTTCAAAAAAATGACATGATGGCTCACAATCACATTATGATCCTCAGGAAGATAGAAGTAGTATCCCATGGATTCCTTAGGATATCCTATAAAATAAGCTCTAAAAGACCTAGCCTCTAACTTGTCCGCCTGTTATCTCTTGACATAGGCCAGATATCCCCAATTCTTGAGATAACTAAGAGTTGGCCTCTTATCATGCCATAACTCATATGGTGTGGTAGGAACGGATTTAGAGAAATCCTATTCAATAGATGAATTGTTGAAAGTAACGCATATCCCCACAGAAGTCAGAAAAATCTGTGAAGCTCATCATGAACCGAACCATATCTAATAGGGTCCGATTCCTCTTTTCGGATGCCCCATTGAGCTGAGGCATCCCTGGAGATTCCACTGTGAGACTATATCATTATCTTTAGATAGACCCAAAATTTCTCACTAAGGTATTTTCCTCCTCGATCTGATCGAAGAATCTTTATGGATTTTTCGATCTATTTTTCTCTTCATGTCTAAACTCTTTAAACTTTTCAAGATATACACAAATCCATATCGTGAGAAATCATTGGTAAAGGTTATAAAATAGATATAGCCACCCCTGATCTGTATATCGAATGGACCGCACACAGTAGTGTGCACCAGGACTAATATCTCTGTGATCCTTTCTCCTTGTCCTATAAAGGATAATTTATCATTTTTTCTTGAAGATATGACTCACAAACTGGATAAAACTTGAAAGTCAATGATCCGAGAAGTCATCTTTCTCATTTGTTGAGTCTGTTCTCTCCGATATGATCTAACCTGAGGTGCCACAGATATTTTTGGCTGATCCTATCTCTAGATTTCTTAAACCCTACAGTATGCACTATTTACTCGTTAACATTAATACTTGCATCCACATGCAAATGATAAAAATCATCTATCAAATAGGCCGTGCAACATATTTATTTTTAAATAAATTATGCACAAAACTTTATTAAAATAAAAATTACAATTATCCTGTACCAATATAGAGATAGAAATCAAATTTTTACTACTATAGGAACATAATAACAATCTTTTAAAATTAAACTAAATCCTGATGGTAATCACAAAGAGTAGATTCCAACGGCTATACAGCAACTCTTGCCACATTACCGACTCGAAGAGTAATTTCACCTTCTCTCAGCCCTCTAACTTCCTTTAGACCCTGTATAGAAGTGTACAAGTATGCACTCAAATCAGAATCTAGAATCCAATGGAAGAAAAAAAAATCATTAGATTAGTTTCAATAACGAGCAAATCAGATGTGCCTTCAGAAGGCTCATTCAAGTTAGGAACATGAGTCAAGTTCTCGGAACTGAAATCTAATCTCAAGTTCTAGAGCCATCATTGTGATTGGACTCGATCAATCTATTGGTGTCAAAAATTTGGGCTAATGGGTTAGTACTCGACATGATTATCTGCAGAGAGAATAGTTTCTAATTAGATATTTGTACTTGATAGATGTTTGTTTTAGGACTTTAAAAACAACAAAGCTCCCACTATTTCTTTGAATCTCCCACACTCCTCAGGTAGAGAAACGATAACCTATACGCGATCAGTTTCTAGTAGGTACTACGCTCCCACTGATCATGTGTCCCTCACTTAATAGTTATTGGTAATATATGAATCAATGAGTGGACAACACTTATCCATTGCTTCACCAAACAAGATGTAGTGAATTCGATTTCTAAGTCTTGTGGCCTCACCTAACAGTTATTGGCATATTTCTTAGTTAAGTCAAACCCACCATTCACCAGTGGGTGCAAGCGTCATTGGTTCCTCACCTAACAATTATTGGGTCCAACCCATCTCCACCCTGAGGTATCAGATGTCAATAGGGTGATTATGCCTCCCCGATGCAACTGAACTACTGTAACAACCAAGAACGATCAATATCAGGAAAAACATTGTATTTCTACAATGATGAAAAATCGCTAGACTTAATATTTAATTGAGGAGATTTAATTTAGATCTCATCTACTTAGTCATATACATTAAATATAATGACTAAACTGATTTAGGTCAGTCCATCTTATGTCTGACCCATCAAGCTTGCATGGATGAACACGAATCACTAATCAACCAGACTCAATCCATAATCTATCAAATGATCAGTTAAGTGAGATCAGTGAGAGGGATACGCCATTAACTCACCATAAACATCATTTATGCGAGTAGTTCCAATTAAAAACCACCTGTCAAGAATGCCAAACTTACCTTAGACTCCAAATGGTCTATTAGAATCAAATTCGTTGACTTAGTTATTCAAGCTGAACCAAAGAGCTAAATTCGATCTTGAGATAATCAATTCACATCAAGTATAAATCGACTGACCAACTACAATTAATCTCAATTTTGAGCCTCTGTTGACCCAAACCCATCAATATCTGATTAGGTTCGATCAACTACTCAAAATTGGAAAAAAAGTTCTAACCTGATCTAATCATAGACCCTATTGTAGTTTAATCTCTAGACCTAATTGGTTCAACCTATACCCAAGCCCATATTTTATGTAATTAAAATTTAGATCTTAAATTTATAATTTTTAGATTCTTTAATTTCAAATCTTAATTCTTAATTAAGTACATTATGGATATGAGTTCAGTTTAGATGTCAAAATAATTTTTAATCTAAACCAATTAATATTGTATCAAATATAATTTCATATTTTGATATTCTTTTTGCATCATTTAAAGTTCTAACTTAGATGAGAAATAAATTTCAAATCTAAACAACTTCACCATGCAACAAAATAAAAGTTTGTATGGATTTTAGATCTAAGATTTGACTGAAAAGTAAGTTTTAGACCATGGGTATACAAACTATGTATCATATATATTATTTTCATATTTAAAACTAATCAAAAATACATATCAATATATGTATAAATATCTAGATCTAAAAAAAATCAAAATACATATCTAACATATGTATTAAAGGATCTATATTTAAAACATGTCTCATATGCATGCAGTTTTAAATCTAAACTACAATCATATATCACACATATATATTAAGTTTTAGATCTAAAACTAATAAACACATATCTCATACTATAAAATAAAATCTAAAATAATTATTAAAATTTTTATAAATATCTTTTCAAAAATGATCCACATCGGACTAAAATAATTTTTTCAATATAGAAGATAAACCCTATATCAAAACAACCTTATATCAGTCTGATGCAAACTTTTATCATTCTAATTTTAGATTTAACATGATTAAATACATCTTATTTTAGATCTAAAATATTGATTTTAAAGTTTCAAAAATGGCCTTTCAAAAAAATAAATCTTGTGATAGGACAACATTTTCAATATAAGAGATTAACCCTATATCAGGATAACCTTATATCAACACAAGATCAATTTTAAACCACTCATATTCTGAGATCTAAATCAGAAATCAGATTATACATGTAAAAAAAAATCTATAGCACTGATATCACTGTCAGAAAATCAGATAGAATGCATGCATAGATTTCAAAAATCTTTTGAATAGCAACAAAAAGGAACTGGATTAAATCTTTAACCCCATATGCATTAGATTATATCTAATCCTATCCGAGCTCAAGAAAAAAGACATGCATATAATCTAAAAATAAAACAAAAGATAAGATCGAATCTTTATATTTTGTACGGGTTGAAATTCACCGCTATCGACGATCTTAGATCCAAAGGTTTTGAGCTGCCCACGTGTCCGACCTCTACAGATATCCACCGAGATCAATCTTGAATCTTTCTTCTATGATAGATCCTTCTTCTTCAAGTAAGATCTTGCCTCTTTAAACCTTGATCAACTGTTAATCTTGACTACAACTTCAACCCTTGAACTGTAGCTTTTTTCTCCTTGTTCCTTCATGTAGAAAGAAACCTTCTCAACTCAGGCACAAGGAAAATGGATGCCCAACCCTTGGGCACGGGAAAGAGAAGAGGGAAAGAGGTGAGGCATAGAGATGTGAGGGAAAAGTTTAGAATTCTCAAAATTCAATCTTTTAGAATCCTAGAAGATCATCTCCTTAAATAGGTCTTTCTGATTCCAAATCGTTATCCAATCAGGTTAAAAAGATTAGATCTTATCTCATAAGTTCTCTTATTTTTAATCTGATTTTTTTTTCAAGAAAATCAGACCTAATTGAAAAAAATATCTCTTCTTTTGACAAACAGATAAAGCACTCTCGTCAAATAAGCAGACTGAGTGGGCACCCCTCATAAAAGAGGATAGATAGTTGGAGCGCCAACATTTGGCACCCCCTTAAGGTTTTCATGCAAGAGAGAAGGGGTGTGGCCCCTCTTTCTTTCTCCTTCCAGACCAATACAAGAGAGGGGGTGGGCACCTCTCTCTTCCTCATGCCAATCCAAGGTTAGCACCCTTTGAATTTTTCAAAAGAGAGACATGGTGCCATCTCTTCTTTCCTATAATTCACACACAATATTAGAAAATAAATAAGAAGATAATAAGGAGATAATTTAGCCAACTCATTGACTTAATTCAATCCTCTTGGGCTCACAATTAGACACCCAACTAAATCTAAATAGATTTAGATTAGGTTCAAAATTATGGACTTGATCAATCGAAGTCCAAAGAAGAATTAGGTTTAACCATGTGCTAGCATGGTTCTCTTAAACCCAATAGGATTTCAATAAATCCTAACCTGATTAGAACTTCACAAGTCTAATTGATAAATTCAAGCTTAAATCTCTTAATATGTGACCCCACAGGTTCTATTTTATCTGATAATGAGATATATTATAATCTCCATCACAATATCATCAAAACTCTTTTCGATGATTGGAATAATTTAACTCTATCATTCGAGGATTATCGATCATCAAGATGATGCCCGATGAGTTCCACAATCCATCAGTGACATCTAGCAGTATATAGTGGCAACCCAGTAGAATGAAAGTGTGAACTCTTAGGTACAGTTATCATATAATTCAGTCTTTCTATCGTGAGTCTTGACTTGAAGGAGGTCATGAAGAACTCATCAGATCCCATCGCCAATTATATGCAAGATTGACTCAACTCGAGTTCATTTATGAATCTCGTGAAAACTCTTTTTTAGTATTTACACTTGCTTTGGTTAAAGACTTTCTGAACTCTGTCTCGCAAATCACATAGGACTTCTCCTTTTTTACCAAAGTCGATAGATTTTATTTAGGTGCATCCTACTCCAAACAGTGAATCTGAACCTACTGTAGCCAACATACACAGCAAAGGTCCGAATGACTAGAGACCAAGAGAACGTGCAGTCAAACTCAGTAGCATCGCTACGAATAGCCGATGATACCGCAAATCAAAGAATCACTCACACCACTGCAGCATCGAGATAACCACTAACGAATGAGTAGATATCTAAGTAATTTTTCATGTTGGTCACGCTCAATGTACGTTTTCTCTGACAACCACCTGCACTCTTACCAGTGTCTCTACATTGCAGACTCAAAACTCATCACGTGAAAGAGAGATGATCCATGCATCGATCTCAAATGGATTGATCACTATCCGTATGATGATTCTTCGATGAAAATATTTAGAAACTAACCACTAATTAATGCATGTCTCAAATTCTCAATATCTTGAGAATATACAAAAATCATCTTTGTTAATTTCTAAGATAAATTATAGACACATAAACATGATTGGAATAAAAATTATCCTTTATTAATAATAAAAAATTATAAATATAAAATTTTATCTGAATTATAAAATGTGTCAGTCAACAATTGATTTTTAAGGCACATATCTAACACCTGCAAGAAAAAAAAAGAAGAATAACAGATGGAAGTTTAAGAGTCTTTTACTATGAGTTTTTTATTTGAGAACTTGCGAATTCTATTTGACTCCTTGTTGTTCGGTTCATACTTCATCTATACTCTGGATCACTTTAATTTTAGCTAGAGTTCAGGCTATCCCCTCTCCTTTTTTTTCTCTTTTTTTTTTTGAATTAATTTTGACCTAGGCTTTGGAGACAACCACAGATCTCTTCGGCATTGTTCGAGGTTGCATACATGCGGAGACTTCGAGTGGAGGGGAGACCACGTGCGTATGTCATTACAATAATTTATCAATTCATGAAATAAATCTTCTGTTTGTCCCCGTTGCAGTTCTGGGTGGATGGCACTCTCCTGTTCCTTCATTGACTACTACATATGGGGCTAGAACAACCTTCCACGATTGTGCGAGAGGTCTCGATCTATAGTGGGTTTGACATTGGGAGGTGGGCAGGAGCACAATAGACTTCGGTCCGATGGGATTTGACACCAGGAGGTGTACAGGAGCCTAAAATTTATCGACCCGATGTGGTTTGACGCCAGGTGTGCGACAGCTCGAGATTGCACCGATCTGATGGTGTTTGATGCGGGAGGAGCATGGCAGCTCGATAGAGCACTGATCTGGCGGTGTTTAATGCCGAAAGTGTGCGACAACTCAGGATTACACCGGTCTGATGATGTTTGAAGCCAAAGGTGCGTGGCAGCTCGGGATTACACTAATCTAATGATGTTTGATGTCAGAGGGCAACCTATCCGATGGGATTCGGCACCAGGAATGCCCATAGATGCAGGAGGGATAGCGAAGACAATGAGACCGTCGATTGGAAAGGCACGCGACGTAGGGAGGGGAGCCGGAGATCACCGGGGGCCGCCAATCCAGTGGAGCCCACCATCGGGATGTAGGATTGGAGGCCGATTTGCCGGTGTTGGGCCTCGAGAGGAGCATCAGAGTGCAAAAAAGGAAGTGGAGACCACTACGACTGTGACTACCGATCTGACGGAGCCTGGTGCCGAAACGTACATGAGCACGCGATTGGTCTTGGACGGAGGGAGATCATCGATCTGGTGGTGTTTTGGCATCGGGAGATATATGGGAGCGCGGAAGATGTCGGGGAAGGCTGGTCCACCGTTCATGGCTCCAAGAGGCATTAGTGAGGGCCGATCGACCGTTCTTGGCTCCAAGAGGCGCAGGGAATGCCAGAGACGTCGATCCGATAGGATGCGTGGAGGACCTTGGATGGAGGGAACTGATCCTCCCCTACCTTCTTTCCTCTCTTTCTTTTTCTCTCTCTCTCTTGTTTTTTGATCTTGCCATGTCACCTATAAGGTGACTTCAGTCGTGTCCGAGGCCAAGTGCATGAGGATCTTCTCCTCCCTCTTCTTTTTCATTTTTTTTTGTCGTCACCTGTAAAGTGACTTCAGCCATGTCCGAGGCCAAGCACGAGGATTTTCTCCTCTCTTTCCTTTCAAGGGTATGTTGTCTTAAAATTTTAAATCAAACTTAAATTTCCTCACACAGATATCTCGTTTGGACAAACTTTCTTATCCTTATTTTGATTTTTTTTCTTCGACTCGTATGCTTAAGAACACGTTGACATGCAAGAAAAGAATAAAATAGTAGATAAAGCTTGAAAATTTTATTACCAAAAAAGTTATTTCTATTTAAGAGCCTTGGGAAAAGAGGTGGTCAGAAAGGATATTTTTGCCCCTCATAATATTCTCGAGAATCGAGTCTGATCCTTTGATTTTTTGAATTAGTGAGTGTTGTCACCTCACAGGATATGGGGTCATCTCCATTTAATGTCATGAGTTGATAATTTAAGGCTCTAAGGATGGTATAGTAAAGTGATGTAACTTGATAAGACTAGACAAAGGGATCTGAGCTCCTATGGATAAGAATTAAAATATTTAAAAAAAATTTACTAAAGATTTATTGTTAGTGTGCTGCCCTTTCGAAAAAAAATTTTCATCTGCCTCCTAATCTCCATTCGAATGGAGGTGAGATGGCTTCCAACACATCTCCAGAGGGAGACGATTAAGGTATAAAATTGTTTTGTGCTATTTGACTCACCATTTTTTCACAAAATTTTTAAATCAGATCCTTTCTCTAGCACCAATCTATTGCTACAAGGCTCAACACCTCAAACGGAAGAATCGAATAAAGCCATACTAGAATGACTATAGCGATCCAATCTGAGTCTCCTTCGAAAGAACCTACAAAATAAATCAAAAATCAGTGGGGATCCTCCGATCTTTGACCCTTTGATGCTTAAGTCGGTTTGAGCCTTGAAAATAGATGAAAAAATAGAATAGAGAGGAGGAGGATTTGGTGTTGAACTAGATAGTTTGTGACTTTATAGGAGCTAGAGTCCCAACGATAGAATCTTCCTCTAATTTAAGCTTAGATCTTGAGAGTCAGAGCCTACCTAGAGGATCTCTTGGCTCTTTATTTATAAAGGGGCTGACGAGGCTATTAAAAAATTTATTAGGCCGTTAGAGAAGTTTGGTAGGCCATTAGAGACCAGCTGTAGGTAGGCTAGAGCATAACTGTATATATTAGCTAAAAATGAGATCATATTTAGTTGTATATGCCAGCAGGGGATGAGTTGTAGCACAACTGTATATGAGATCGTGGCGAGATTTCATAAGATGATTGTGGCTATCAATGTAATAGTTTACCTCAGCAAAAGATCGAGGTGAGATCAAATATCATATGAGACTCTAGACATCTCAGATACATGGAACACTTTGCTTCAGATCGGTATTTATATGAACTGAAATGAGTCAGATTGGTATTTATATCGACTGATCATAATATTTCATCAGAAGTTAATTCAGGTAGCTTAGGTCGGTGTTTAGATGAGTCGAATTGAGCCAGATCAGCATTCAGCCTTCAGTTCAGATTGACTTCATGATGTTCTCAGCCTCTGATTCAGATCAATTTTGGGATGAGCTAGGCCTCAGGTTCTGATTGACTTTATGATAAACTCAGTCTCTGACTCAGGTCGGCTTTATAATAAGCTCAGCCTCTAGTTCAGATCGACTTTATGATGAGCTCGACCTCTAGTTGAGATCAGTTTTATGATGAGGTGGGATAACCCCCACAACACTGTAAAAACTAAAAAACCACATGTACTAAAACTTTCTGTGAAGTCTATAAATATATAATATGTTGGCTTAGGAAAATATATAGAACAACAAGAAATATTCAAATAAACTGTTAAGCTTTTTCCTCTTCCCTGTTCCTCTTACTTGTATAATACATAAACACTTCTTCTACCTTCAAAATTGGAATCAGAGCTTGAAGAGTCAATGGTCACAACAAATACTTTTCAATCACAAGTGCCCAAACTAACACAACCAACTATGACATATCAAGTATACAAATGAAAGCCCTCTTGGGTTCTCTAGATGTATGGGACCTTATGGAATCTGGTTTCGAAGAACCAGATACTGCAAAAGCAATCATGGAAAATGAGGAGAAGGTGAGAGTTAGAGAATTAAGAAAAAAAGGAGAAGAAGGTGTTCTTCACAATTTATCAAGGAATTGATGCCGTCATGTTTGAGATCATTGCTCCAGCAAAAACATTGCAGGAAGCTTGAGAGATTCTTGAGAAAGCCTTCAGTGGAGTTAAAAGAGTTAAGAAGGTTCACTTACAGACCTTGCGAGCTTTGTTTGAAGCAATTCACCAGGAGAGCGTGGACAATCTTCGATTATTTTTCAAGAGTAGTTTCCATTGTCCATCAATTGAGAAGAAACGATGAGGATCTACCAGATGTCTGAGCAGTGGAAAAAATTCTGAGGTCTTTACATTTAACATTTGATTACGTAGTTATTTCCATTGAAGAATCTAAAGATACAAATGTAATGACAGTGAAAGAACTCATGGGATCTCTGCAAGCTCATGAACAAAGGATTGTGAAGCAACAAGGCAAAAAATCTCTGGAACAAGTGCTTCAAACTAACTTGACTCTCAAGAAGAACAAACCATCCTAAGATAGTTTTCAACGAGGGAGATTTTTTCCATCAAGAGAAAGAGGTGGTCGAATGGAAACTTCAAGTGAACAACAAACTAATCATGAAGATACGCATAGCCGTGGTCGTGGACGGAGAAGATTCTGAGGTCAAGGCCATGGTCGTGGATATTTTGGATGGTCGAGGTATGATAAATCTAAAGCTGTCAAGACGGACTAGCCCGCCCCAACTCGACCCGCTATGAGTCACGAGTTAAACGGACTAACCCATCAAAATTTTAAAAAAAAATCTATAAACAACAATATAAATTAAATTTTATATTCAATTTAAGCTCAAATCAACCTATCAAAGTCTCACATCTCAATTCTTAGAGTCATAAAATGAAATTGTCAAACTTAAACTAAATATTTAATACAATCCAAACTTAAAAAATTTTAAATTTTAATTTTCAAACTAATTTAGAGGCAAATCAAAGTCCCAAAAAATTATCCTCCATATCATTATTGTGGTCCTCATCATTCAATTCTTCATCTTCTTCATCAATTATCTCTTCAATAACATTAGAACCCTCCTTTGAAATATATATACATGTACGTATATGTGTATACATATACATGTATATGTATAAATAAAAAGAGACGGATCAACCCATCCCGACCCATCGACCCAAACAAAGCAGGCTGTTTGATCCGTCTTTAAATAGGTTGCTAAAATATAAATCTAACCTGCCCCATTTATATAGCGGGACAGGCTAATCCGACAAGCCCAACCCAAATTGACAGCTCTAAATAAATCTGAAATTCAATGTCAAACTTGCAAGAAGTTTGACCATTATTCATCTAAATGTCATTATAATACTAAGAATGATGGAAGTTAATCTTGTTGACAAAGAAGAAGGAAATGAAGGGCTTGTGTTATTGAAGGCCTATAATGGGTCAGATGCACCTCAAACCATCACATGGTTTTTAGGCACAGGAGCTTCAAATCACATGTGCAAAAGAAAGAAGTTTTTTGCTAAGCTTGATGAGAGGCATTACGGTAATATCATTTTTGGAGATTTATCTCAAAGATATTGAAAGCAAAGGTAAAATCTATTTTGAACTCAAGAATGGAAAGCAGTTGTGCATTTCTAATATTTATTATGTTCCTGATATGAAAAATAATATTTGGAATATTGGGCAACTACTTGAGAAAGGCTAATGTTTATTATATTCTTGATATAAAAAATAATATTTGAGTATTGGGCAACTACTTGAGAAAGACTATGATGTACAAATGAAGGATTTGGCTCTTAGCCTTCATGACAAAAATAATAATCTCATCACCCATGTAAGAATGGCCAAGAACAGGATGTTCCCTCTGAAGTTGAAAGCACTACACTTTGGCATCTTCGATATGGACATCTTAACTTTGAGGCACTAAAGCTCTTGGAGAAAAACAACATGATGATGGAACTATCAAAGATTGAACGTTTGAGCAATTTGTATGAAATGTGTGTCATGAAAAAATAGCAAAGGAAGCTTTTTCAGAAGTATAAATCAAGTAGAACATCTCAACAACTTGAGCTGGTACATTATGTGTGTGGACCCATCAAACCTATTTTAATTGGTGGTAACAGATACTTTCTAACTTTTTCTGATAACCATAGTGGAAAAACATGGGTTTACATACTAAAAGAAAAGAAAAAAGTCTTGATTAGATTCAAGAAGTTCAAAAATCTTATTGAAAAGCAAAGTAGTTGCCCTATAAAATATTTGCAGACCGATAGAGGTGGTAAATACACCTCATTGGATTTTGAAAATTTTGTAAGGAGAATAGAATTGTTTACCAATTTACTATACCTCAAACACCACAGCAAAATAATATTTTCGAGAGAAAAAATAGAACCATTCTTAATATGGTTAAATGCATGTTCAAAGAAAAAAATGTCCCCAAAAAATTTAGAGGAGATGCCATTGTTTGCTCTATTTATTTGCTAAACAGGTTTCCAACAAAATGAATTGAAGATATGATACCAAAAGAAGCAAGAAGCATACGCAAACCTAAGGTGGATCACTTGAGAATCTTTGGGAGTGTTGCTTTTGCCAAAATGTAGAAAGAGAAGCATAAGAAGCTCGAAGACAAAAGCCAAAAGTGCATCCTATTGGGGTATGGGGAGAATTCCAGCGGCTACAAATTGTATAACTCTGTAACCAACAAAGTTGTGATATCAAAAGATATTGACTTTGATGAAAGGCAGATCTGAAATTGGAAGAACATTGACCAACAAAAACATATCTCTATAAAGAAAAAAAAAGTGCAGAAAATTAATACTCAAAAGAAAGTTGAGGAAGCATCGTCACCCCTCAAGTTAGCATTCAATCTAAAATAAATGACTCGAGCAGCTTGGGTGTGAGAAAAACCAAAAACATCTAAGAAATCTACAACTCCAGTCAAATGGCTGATATAAATTTTGATGAGGAATTCAGTCACTTGTGTCGTTTTGCAGGATTTAATCCTTTAACATATAAAGAAACTTTCAAAGAAATAAAGCGAAGAAAGGCAATACAAGAAGAAATTTATGCTATAAAAAAAAATAACACATGAGAGCTTTCTTCACTTCCTCGAAGCTACAAAGCTATTGGACTGACGTAGGTGTACAAGACTAAAAGAAATGCAAATAAAAAGATGGAGAAATACAAAACTAGACTAGTCGTAAAAAGATACAAGCAAAAATTTGGCATTGATTATAAAGAAATTTTTATTCCTGTAGCTCGGTTTGAAATGATGAGGCTGCTTATCTCATTGACAGCTCAATAAAAATGAAAACTGTAACAAATGGACATGAAATCAACTTTTTTTTATTAAAAATCTTGAAAAAATGGTCTACGTGAAGCAACCACCCGATTTTGTGATTGAAGGACAAGAAAAAAGATGTACAAATTGAAAAAAATACTTTATAGGCTTAAGCAACTACCAAAAGCATGAAATTCCAAAATTGATGATTATTTTATTGAAAATAATTTCCCTAAATATCCATATGAATATGCTTTATACTTGAAGATTAACTCATATGAAAATATTTTACTTGTGTATCTTTATGTAAATGATTTGATCTTCACAGGCAACAATTTTTCAATGGTTAAAGAATTCAAACATTCAATGACATATTTTTTAGGTATTGAAGTAAAACAAAATGAAGAAAAAATATTTGTATCACAAAACAAAAAATACCAAAGAAATCTTGAAAAAAATTTTCTACGAAAGATTGTCAATTTGTGGACACCCCAGTGAAGTTCAACATTAAAATAAGCAAAGATGGAGAAAGAAAAATTTTGAATCCAACTTATTATAAAAATCTTATGGGCTAGCTGAGGTCCTTGACATACACTCAACCTAATATACTTTTTGAAGTTGGTTTGAAGTTGGTTTGGTAAGTATATGTAGACTCCAAAAACTTCTGTGGCCAAAGAATTTTTAGATATAGCAAAAGAACAATAAATTATAGACTGATTTACTAACCCTCGAATACTATGAAGCTTGTCAATTTTAGTAATAGCGATTGGACCGAATGTTGTAATGACCGTAAAAACACTATCAAATTTATTTTTTCTCTTGATAAAACTGTATTTACTTGATCTTCAAAGAAACAATCCATTATTACATTATCAACTTATGAAGCAGAATACATAACCGCAATTTTTTATATTTGTCCTACAATTTGACTAAAAAAATTACTTCAAAAATTAAAACTGAAATAAAAAATTTTAATCAAGATTTACGTTGTTGACAACAAATAAGCTATTGCTCTCGCCAAGAATCCAATTCATCGTGAATGATCCGAATGATCCGAGCATATTGATACTTATTTTTATTTCATTAAGAAGTCCGTCAAAGCAAAAAAAGTTGAACTGATCCATGTGAAAACTAGTGAACAAGTTGCTAATATGTTTATAAAAACTCTCAAAGCTAAAGTCTTTCAATACCTCAAGAAGATACTTGAGTTAAAGCTTGAAGAAGAACCAATTTAATAGGCGAAAATGTTTGAATCTAAACTTGTTTTCAATGTTTTGACCGAGTAGTTTGTAAATATTGTTGGAAAAGAGAAACCATTTAAAGAGTTCTGTGAAAACTGAAAAACAACATGCACCAGAACTTTCTCTAAAATCTATAAATGTGTAACATGATGGCTTAGAAATATTCCCTGCTCCTCTTGCTCGTACAGCACATAAACGCTTCTTCTGCCTTCAAAAGGAATGTAGCTCGTCACCTGAAGACATCCACAGCCTTAAATCTGAAGGCTCCCCTAAAACCTTTCCGCCAGTGAGAATTCACTTGGTCCACTTGGTAGAAACGCAAATTAGAAGAAAAGGATATCACGCAGACAATTGATACTGCAATAGGGCAAACGTTGAGAACTCCTTGCAGGCAACTGCTAATTTGGTTATGACATGGTCCAACATGACACCCACTTAAATGACCGTACGAAGCTGCCTCAGGTTGAGGATGCTGGTTTCACTACGATAGTCTTGTAATCGTTATTGTGCAAACTCCTGAGGAGAAACTCGATCTAATCTACCAAAACAAAACAGGAAAGGAAAGAATTAAAAAAAAAAAAAAAAAAGACGAGAAGAGGGCAACAGCACAGCCCTCCAACAAATTTATTACGAAAATTACAGTGCCGGTAAATGCGCTTTCTACTTTACGGCAAGAGAAAAAGATGGAAATTTTAGCCAAGTTGGGTTAAATCCTGAAGCACCCTAGATGAATTGCCAGGTCAGGGCCAGAATACTTTTGTTGTGACATTGGTTGGTCTATAACCTCAACCGATGGTCGTACGAAATTTTAAATGGGCAGACTATCTAAATTACTGAGACATTGTAGTCTGGCCAAAACATCGAAAGTACCTGGCAATTACCACTCAAACAAGCCAGGGGTTTGCTTTTCAAACCACTTGAGTCATTTTAGTGATTAAGAACGTGAGCGAAGAAGGAAAAATTAGTAAAAAAAACTAAATTCAGCTCCGGTAAACATTATTTTATTCCCGCATTCAGTATATATCTATCTAAGAAAACAGGCAAAAAATTCTTTCAAAAATATTATCCTTGAAAGAAAAGTTACCTTCCTAGCTTGCTCGTCAGAGATGCATGCTCCATGCTTAACAAAAAGAAGCAGCTGGTCAGCGAGATGAGAGTTCGGAACCCAATCCTAACACTATGTACGATACGCACGGTCAAATCCAATCACGTCAAACATAATGCGAGGTGATCGGAAGCACAGGAAAACCTCCATACTGTAGTCTCTCTCTCTCTCTCTCAAAATCCACGCTTTCTTGTAGCTTTGCTCATTCTTATCACCCTTTCCTTCTCTCCATCCTTTTCTTGTACGGCAGTGCGCAGCAGGATCGAAAGGCCAGGTACTCTCCAATCCATCAAAGGAATGTCCAAGCGTACCATCCCCACTGACCGGTTTCTTTTCCAAACCATCATTCTTTTCTACCCTCACCTCCTCGCATTTCTTTTAAACACATACATACACCCGAGAGAACATCGGAAGAGAGAACAATAATAAACCAGCAGAAACCGGAACAATATACCAACAGAATCCGGAAGCTAAAGACACGGGCAGTTCTACGCTTACTCTTTTCATCTTACACAAGATAAAAGAAAAGTCAAACTTGAGATTACAAACAGGTCATAAAAAGTACTGCTAGTGTTGCATTCAATACCATAAGCTATCTATCTGCCTTTCTATCCATCCATGTACATACAGCACACACAGATCATAGACGGATAGATAGATAGATAGACAGTGCATCACCATGCTGATTTCTTCCTCACCCTCGTCATTTCGTAACTTTTGATGCAGCATCCAGCCGCCTACCCACATATGCAGGCTCTGGTTGGTTGAAACCATTGCGGGATGGCTGGAAGCACATCGGAAGATACTGATCCCGATCGCAAAGAAAAACAGAATTTGTAAAATGATGCTTGAGCTCCTGCAAACCCTTGTTTCAAGAATCGATCACATATAGTCAGCTTCATCAGATCTGCTACATTTTCTTTTTCCATCCCATTTTAAAGATTTATAGACCGTAGATATAACAGAAACATAATACAAACCACACAGGTTTATATACCACTAACATATCCACGAACGTGAAAACACTCAAAACCATTCCTACGGCGAAGGGAATTAGATCATTTAACATTAAAAATATGGGATCAAATAAGCATCAGTACTTGGATTTCACCTCTTCTACAAGAACTGATGATTGAAGCATGGAAGTTTAATATAGAACTTTTCGGTGAATAATAAAATTTGGGGCTTGGATGAATAACGTTTACCTGAATCCTGGCGTAGGTAACCTCGCATATCTTGCGTGATCCGAAGCATTTCCATTCAAACTTGTGCAGATAGTCGTGCAGCCTCCAGGCTGCAGTTGAGTTCGTGAAGTTTACGAAGGCGTAGCCCAAGTTACTGCCGCTCCTGATCCCATCCAAATCGAACATACCCTCAATAAATATGCAAGCAAGTCAAAACCAAAATGGAAATTAGAAGAAGAAAATGGAGGCGAGTCACATAGATGCGTTCCAAGAAACCCTAATTAATGCCATGCAAACATTTATTAGCGTGGAGAACAGGCGATGGAGAAGGACAACCTGAAATCTATTGGTAGATACAAGAAGTCGAACTCCGAGAGGGTTGTAGCTGCCTCCCCGTCTCCCAACTTCACCACCCCATCACAAGCTTTCTTCTCTCCTCCTAAAGAGAGAAACTTCTCGTTCTCTTGTAAGCAATGCTTATCGAGTATCTCCAGGAGCTTCTCCACGCTGCCAGAAGAGAGTAGGAATTAAAGTTAAGAGCTAGAGAAAAAGACAACGAGTAAAATTTATGGTAGTGGACGAGAAGAAGATCATATATAGCACTTACGTGAACCTGTTGGGGAGATTCTTTATCATGACTGTGGTCTTCGCATCACTGATTAAATCTCCAGCCCCGGGTTCCGCCTTGAACTCGTAGTCGCCGGTTAGCATCCTCCTCTGGGGCAACGGCGGAAGTCGCCCTTGGCAACGCGGGGGCTTCGGCACATACACTCTCTTCCCCGTGAAAGAATCACTCGCAAACACCCTGAACCCCTTTGTACCCTTCACACCCTTGCAGACCTTCTTTCTTACCACTTTCTCTTCCACTTCTTGCTTCCCTTGGGTCACGGAGACAACATGGTCCTCGAGCTTCTCTTTCTCCTCGCCCTCCTCGCTTAAGAGAGATAGAGAAGCTCGTGACTGCTGGAGACCAGAAGGTGGGAGAGGGTGAGGGAGGGACCTCGGAGGGCAAGGTTGGGGGATATGAAAGTAAGGAAACTCCTTTCTATAGCAACAAATGAAAGAAGCCTGAGGGTAAAGATAGTAGCAAAGGTCATGTATGTAAGGAGAAGGAGAAGAGGTATAGAGGGCGTTGTTCTGGTATGGAATTTGGTTGTCCTGGAAACACAAGGGAGACAAAAGAGAAGGGTGCTGAGAAAGAGGAGGAGAATAGTAGCTCTCCAACGAAAGGAGGTGGAGAGACGGGATGTAGACTGGCGCGTTTGGATTCAAAGAGGCCATGAAGGCCAAAGGTCGGCAAGGATGGGGAGCAGAGAGAATGGGGACAAGGAGCAAGGCGATGACGACCGAGGCTCTGGAAGAATAATATACGAGAGGTTATGATGACTAGAGTATTGGGTACAGTGAAGGCAGGGGCGGAGGAACCGGAAGGCGGCATACTCCATCATTAGTATCTTGTAAATTTTCGGAGGCTATTAAATGCAGAGATTTGGCTTTCAAGTCGATGGAGTACCGTGTTTTTTTTTGTGGATAGTTTATTAGGTGGATCTGTTCCGATGGATCGATTCAGATCTCGAAACATATCCACGGTGGGTAATATGATAAATTCTATACTTTGTTTTGTCCTTGAATACAGAAGCGGCAAAATGGCGAGTGAGTATAATCCATCTCGTAATATCTGTTATTTCAACCTCGCTCAAGCCGACAAAGTGCTCCTGGCTGCACGCTAACAGCCGATATCGTTTTGTTATAATGATCTATTTTTTTGGTATAGTTTTTTTTTTTTTTTCTTTTTCAATATAGAGGTATACATGCTCTTCCACGCACACCCCCACGCCCCGATCTTTTTTTTTTTTTTGATAAAAATATAATAATATGCTTCAAACTAGTATATCATGCTTGGTAGGTTTGTTTGAACCTTTTATAATATGCTACATAGTTGCTTGACACTAGCACATATTAGTAGATTTTTTTTAAAAATTTTTATTTTATAATTAAATTTATAAAAATGAATACAAAATTTACATGAACATCTTAACCTTCCGTATCTTTTTATATTAAAAGATGAACGGTATTGATTTATACATATATATATATATATATGTATATATGTATGTATGTACTATCATTTTATCCATCAATATAAAGTTTATTCTTGAAGATGGTGAAGCCGACAATAAAATTCATGGAGAGTATACCAAAACAATAATAAATATAGTTGTTTTTAGTTAAATACCTACCACATGCGCGGTGTAATGTAATTGTAAAGCTCTCAAATTATAATGCTACCTACTATAATATTACAACAGCTATTATATTAAACTATATGTAGACTATGGATACATCATATTATTATTTGTTAAAAAAATTTTGGTTCAAATTTTCTCATATTTTGAAAAGTAATATTACATAATGTAATTAGTGGCATAACCAAATAATATTATTATCTCATCACATGTTAGGCATACTGTACTCTTAGAAAGGCTAATATTAATTATATGATAGAAGCCATTCTATCATAATAACTAAATGATACTGTAGATAATCAGGATTAATCAAAAGAAGAAGAAGGTATAAGGAATCCACCATTAACTTCAAATAGAGATAATTTAAATAATATAATAAATCGCTTCATTCATGCCCAACTATATGATTTTATAATGCATCCTAATTACTACACCAGAATATTTTAAAAAATAAACAATAATTACTTACACAAACTCTAGAACATATGTGTATGAACCATAAGTATTATGCCTACAAATACGTACTGAATATAACAACAGCCTAATTAATAGTTTAATTAATATATGAACTTTTTTGACTTCTTAACTAAATAATAGGCTACTCTAAGATAGGCAGTATCAAAATGGGTTAACCCCATATGCTTGGGCTATATATGATTCGAGTGCCGTCAGTAACTATATATTTCTTCTAACTAAAATAATATGAATTTAAATATTAAAATTTTCTCATCAATCTAATATTTAATTCTATGATGTGAATCGAGGTAGACAACATGTAACAAAAGTAGGGATGGCAATGGGTAGAGTTTGGGTCGGGTAGTATACTACCCATCCCCAAATCCGAACTTAATATCTTATATCCAAATCCTACCCGATACCCAATCGGGTAAGAAAAGAGATACCCATCCCCATACCCAACGGGTTCAGAGATATCCGTGGGTAACCCATTTCCCCATATCCAATCCATACCCGTCCCATACCCAACCCATATCCGTCCATTCTATACCCAAAAAAAAAAAAAAAAATTTATGCATATTATCAATCAAAAATAAAATTATCAATTATATATATATAAATACATACATATGCACATACACACTTCTAACACACACATACATACATGCATACATATATGCATGCATACATATACATACATATATATATATATATAATTATATATATAGAGAGAGAGAGAAAGAGAGAGATCATATATATTTGTGTGTATGTGTGTGTATATATGTATGTATATATATATATATATATATATATATATATATATATATATATATATATGTATATGTATATATATATATATGTATAGTATGTATATATATATATATATATATATATATATATATATATATATATATATATGTATATGTATATATATATATATATATATATATATATATATATGTATATATATATTGATATGTATATGTATATGTATATATATATTCGGATATGTATATGTATATATATCCGAATATATATATACATATATATATATATATATATATATATATATATATATATATATATATATATATATATATATTATATACATACTATACATATATATATATACATATATATATATATATATATATATATATATATATATATATATATATATGTGTGTGTGTATATTCGGATATGGGTTCGGATATTATCCATACTCATAGATTCGGGTAGAAAATAGCACTACCCATATCCTACCCATATCCATACTATAGTTTTCGGATTTTATCCAAATCTGAACTCAAATTCAGTCAAATCTTATTTTTCAGATTTGATCGGATTCAGATAGGATGTATATCCATCGGATCGGATTAATTTTATCATTTTTAAATAAAAATAATTATAATTATCATAAATTTAAATTAAGATTTCACGACATCATTATGCCATATTTGTTTAATTTCTGCTTGGCACCGGAAAGTTTAATAATTCCATGATTCCAGCATAGGGAGGGGCTCCATAATGTCCACAGTAAGAACTATGACGTTGAAAGTACGGTGTGCGCATTTCTGTGCAAGACATGTGAATCACGGGTGCATAAAGACGCAATAGGGAGCAGTTTGCATTCAACCATGGGACAAGATGTGTGCACCGAACGCCAGTAATGGATGCGCAGCTTGTCCAACAACACCAGAAAAATGAGTGCAGGACAAGGGCTTCACCGTGGCATCATCCACGCACAAAGTTACCATGGGAAACTAGCGGACATGTTCTTGCCAATGTAAGCAAGCATCTCAAAACATGTGCATCGGTTGGAACCCAAAAAAATTCCCGAGTGAGTGGGTCAGGTAGGGCCCGTACGAGGAGTGCTCCATACCAGCGGCTTCCGTGCATCAAGTGTTCTAAAGTTATGCTTCGCAAAACCTTTAGCACTCAAAATTATCATGCTTGCAAAATATACGCAATAGGCGTTCTGTACATGTGCATTGGTAAGAACAAATTGTGTATCAGGTGTGAAGACATGTGCCTTAAAAATTAAAATTAAAACATCAAGCCATCATGAACACACATAGTTTGCATGTCATTCATTGACATCCACCCAACACACCACAAACACACAAATTCACTTGCAAAAAAAATTACTTCTACTTTTCAATTAATTAATTTTCAGAGATGACCCTCCGTTTACATGGCATTTGGGCCGGGGGAGGGGCACGTGAGCTCACATGGATCAAAATTTTAGAAAGATCCAAAAAAAAAATATCTAAACATTGTGACACTATAAATATCTAGACTTATTTAGAAATAAAAAATCTTATTTCTAGAATCTTCTTGGATCTTTATAGATAGGAAGGATTTTCTCCAACTCTAACCATGAAGTTTGAGAAAAGTAATAAGTTCTCTTCCATCCTCTCCTTCTCTCCACAATCAAATGTATAAATTTTTTTTTCTATTTTGCTATAAAATAATTAATTTTTTATCTCAATCCAAGATTTCTTACTTCCATATCAACTATCTAGCTTCTACAAATTAGTATTAGAGTAAGGTTATGATGGCAGGTGATTAATAAATGGCTGGTTCTACTGCCTCCACCCTTCCAAGGGCTAGCTTTGCCTCCTTCATATCAATAATCGACTTTGCCACCTTTATGCAACCTATTGGTGCAGAATTCCGTCGAAGTCGGAGAAGTTGGAGTTGGGATGACCACGGCTGCGCCGGGATCTGCAAGGAAAGTCTAAACCGGAGTTAGGGATGCTCCGACAAGACCCTCCGACGCTCAAGTCAGTACTCTGCTTCAACAGAAATGGAGTGCTCGAGTGGGAATTTTAGCAGAATTTCAAGATAGAATTTTGAGCTTAGAGAAGAACGATCTGGGGGTCTCTTTTTATAAACAGAGAGCGTAACTGATTGATAGCGACGTCTGTAACCATCTGGTAGTGGGCCGTTCGTGGCCGTGCAGAGTTTGTTGCGGAGAGTAGTGGCGTCAAGGGCCGTTCAGGGCCACGTGGAGTCTGTTACGGAGAGTGGAGTGGTGTCCGTTGTCGTGACTTGCCAGAGAGTGGTGGAGCCACGCGGAATCCGTTACAGAGAGTGGAGTAGCGTAGTGGCCATTGTCGTGACTTGCCAGAGAGTCCGGATCTGTCGGTGGGAGCTCGGCTGGGATGTCTGATGGAGCGGAATGGCTCTCTATCTTGTTGATCCAGGAGAAGCTCAGATGTTTCTGAGGTTGCTGACGGATCTACCGTTGTTGGGTGCCTAGAGCACTGAGGCTGCTGGCGGAAGTCATCTGCTATAGGAGCTCGGATGAGAACTGCTTGTTGAAGAAGTCCGATTGCATAAGGAATCCGACTGAAGGTCAGCCATAGAAGAGTCCGGAAGGTGTTGTGGAAGTTCGTCCGCTGGAGGAGCCTGGAGAATCCTGTGGGAGTTCGATTGGCGTTGTTGAAGTCTGACTGACGCTATTGAAATTGAGGGCTGGAGAGGTTCGACAGACACTGGAGATGGTCGATCGTTGCAGAAATCCAGCTGCTGGAGCCCGTCCGTCGTAGAAGTTCGTCCAATATCCATATGCTATGAAAGTTCGGATGGAGTCCGATTCTTGTAGAAGGCTGAAAGGAGATCGCTTATTGTAGAAGCTCGATCGAAGATCTGTTGTCATGGGAGCTCGGAGTAGTGACCTGACCGGTGGAGCCTATCCCATCGTAGAAACTCGTTTGGGATCCGTCCACTGTAGGAGCTCGGCTGAAGTCTGCCTGTAATAGAAGTTCGGAAGAAATTTGTTTACAGTAGAAGCTCGGATGAAATTCACTTACAGTAGATATCCGGAGTAGACCGCTCGTAGTAGGAGTTCGGAGTAGATCGCTCGTAGTAGGAGTTTGGAGTAGACCGCTCGTAGTAGGAGTTCGGAGTAGACTACTTGCGGTAGAAGCTCGGGTGAAATTCGGGAGGCGGTCGACCATCGTAGAAACTTGGATGGAGTCTGGTTAGTGTAGAAATCTCGTCATCGGAGAAGCTCGGATATTGATGAAATTCGGAAGAAGTTCGGAGTAGGATCGTCCATGGTCGATAGAAGTCTGGAAGGGATTCGGAGAATAGTTGATCACTGTAGAAGGTCGGCTGATAGTGAAGCCCAGAGAGCCTTTGGAGCAGCCCGATAGATGAATAGAGAAGCTCATTGTCGGAGAAGTCCAGATGGTCGAGGGAGTTCAGAAAGACGTTGCACAAGGTCGGAAGCCGGTAAAGCCCTGAAAGGGTCAGCCTTTTGCAAACTTCAGCTGGGGATATTTTATACCCAACATCGGTCCCCCTACTTTCGAGTTCGGATTTCGAATGAAGGAAGTATAGAGAAATTCTCACCGTCGAAGTTGCCTCCCTCGATTTTCGTACTCGATAGTTTTCAGATATTTTGGCATTTGGCGCACTGGTGCCAGAGTCTTTTCAAATCAAGGCGATCCGAAAAGATCTTTTCAGAATTTCTGCCGGAGCGTGGCTCTAGGTATGGTGCAATAATGATTTTGTCAGTTGTCGGCCACTTTCAGCCACCTGCCATGGTGAGTGGGCCACGCGGCGGTTATAGATCAGCTAAAGGAGACCTGCAGCCATTATTGCATCGGACCCCGTCACCTATTTAAACCCGCCTCCCCCTTCGGGGATCTCACTTTGCACGGGAGTTCCTTCGATCTCTCCTTTCTGAGAGTTCCATCCTTCCTCAGTGTCCTTCTCGGCCTTCGGCGTTCTTCGAGTCATCCCCATCTCTGCCTCTCTACATCCTCAGACCAGCCTAGGTTAGCTCAAGAACTTTCTCTGTTTCTGCGGCTCTGTTTCTAGACGGTGCTGATTCTCCTTCGTTGCAGATATGGATGCGGATGCGGCTTGGATGTCAGCCAAAAGTCTCAAAGCCCACAAGAGGGAAGGCGCTGCAACTTCCGGGTCGGCGAAGAAGGCGAGGGTAGAAAAGACAGATCCGGTCGTGTTTCACCTTGATCGCCCAGAGCCCGTGCTTGTGGAAGGGGAAGCCGAAGGGGGACTGGAAAAAGAAGTCAGAAAGAAGGAGAAATTCGATCTCAGAAAGAAGGTCATGCCTGCCGTCATTATGAGGCAGCGGAAGCCATGGTGCAAAAAGGATGGTGTCTACATGTACTTTGAAGATAATGCTAGAATAATTGTTAATCTAAAGGGGGACTGGAAGAAGAAGTCGGGTACTTAAAGCAATCCTCGACGATGGCTGAAATCGAGAGTTCGAAGTCTGATGGTACCGAGCTTCCTTGGAGCTCTTTTGCCTTGTATTTCTTTCCTTTCTTGTTGTTTCTCTTTTTTGACCTTCAAGACTTTGTAATGTATACTTCACTAATGAAATGAAAAGGAAATTTTTCATTACCTTGTCCATTCTTGTATTAAGTTGTTGTTTACCGAACTTCTTTTATCTTCCGCCTTGTTTGGCGTCGGCGTTGTTTGTAATTCCTCATCTATTCTTACTTTGAATCGTTGTTTACCAAACTTCTTTTATCTTTTGTCTTGTTCGATGCCGATGTTGTTTGAAGGTTTTCGATCGTCGCCGTGTTGATTTGCCTTTTTGTTCATGACCGTAGGTCTTTTTGAGGCCATTTGAGTTTGACACTTTCTTCCGGTGCTCGAGCTTGGGGATCCGAACTTCTCATAACTTTGAGGAAGTCGATTTCTCCTCGGCCTATGTCGAGTTCCCTCTTAGCGACTGAGGGTTTTTGATAGGAGTATCATTCCTCATTGAAACGAGGTCCCTTGTGTCTTTGATGTAGTTTATTTTTCACTTATCGCTAGTGTAGTTCGTTGCTTTCTCTTTTCATCTCTTCTTTTTTTTGTGTTCGAGTGAGGATTTTCTCTCTGCTCTTAACGGGGTCGTGAGAGCGTAGAGGAGCCGTTGAGGAGGCTTTCCTCCTCGTCCGATCTTGATCAACTGGATCTTTGTTTGTGTCAGGACGAAGTTTCCTCTTATTTCTGACAGTCAATTTCAGCTCATGTTAGGACGAGGTTCTCCTTCTGTTCCTAACAGGGTTGTGGGGGCATGTAAGAGCCGCTGTAAAGGCCTCTCCCCCCATCCGGTCTGTAAGTAACCGAGCCTTCGACTTTGCTCATGTTAGGACGAGGTTCTCCTCCTGTTCCTAACGAGGCTGTGGGGGCACATAAGGGCCATTGCAAGGGCCTCTCCTCTATCCAATCTTTAAGTAACTGGACCTTCGACTTTGCTCATGTTAGGATGAGGTTCTCCTCCTGTTCCTAACAAGGCTGTGGGGACACATAAGGACCGTTGCAAGGGCCTCTCCCCCCATCCGATCTTTAAGTAACCGAGCTTTCGACTTTGCTCATGTTAGGACGAGGTTCTCCTCCTATTCCTAACAAGACTGTGGGGGCACATAAGGGCCGTTGCAAGGGCCTCTCCCCCCATCCGGTCTTTAAGTAACCGGACCTTCGACTTTGCTCATGTTAGGATGAGATTCTCCTCCTATTCCTAACAAGCTTAATTTCGATTGTATGAGGGAGTCACTACCTGTCGTTATAAGCTCATGCTAAAAGAAAAAATATGTAAATATGAAACTTTTATTTAAGGCAAAGCTATTGGTAATACATTCGCAGATTTTTCGAATTCCATGATCGCAGAAGGTCTGCTCCTCTAAGCTCTTTTAGATAGTACATTTCAGGCCGAACTACCTCCTTGACTTCATACGGGCCTTCCCAGTTTGGGGCAAATTTCTCTTGATTCTGAGGTTGTGAGACAGCGGCTCACCGAAGTACCAGGTCCTCCGCTCTGAAGGCTTTGCTTTTGACCCAGAAATTGTAGTAGCGGGCTACTTTCTACTTGTAAGCCGCCATCAAAATTTGAACTGTCTCTCATTTTTCTTCTAACAAGTTGAGGTTAGTCTTGAGATCCTGTGGGTTGCGCTGCTCGTCGAATGCCACGACTCGCACCGACGGAAGCTTGAGTTCGATCGGGATCACAGCTTCTGTCCTGAAGGTCAAGGCAAAGGGGGTCTCTCCTGTGGGCAATCTCTGAGTAGTTCGGTATGCCCACAGCATATGATAAAGCTCATCTGCCCAAGTTTCCTTTACTTTTTCAAGTCTCGCCTTGATTCCTTGTAACAGAGTCCTGTTAGTCACCTCGGTCTCATCGTTTGCCTACGGATGGGCTACCGAAGTGAAGTTATGGGAGATATTTAGGTCCTCACAAAATTTAGCAAACCTTGCTCCAGTAAATTGCCGCTCATTATCAGTAATGAGGGTTCTGGGTAAGCCGAACCTACAAATAATTGACTTCCAGACGAAGTCATGCACTTTAGCTTCTGTGATTTTTGCTAAAGGTTCAGCTTCGACCCACTTGGTGAAATAGTCTATTGCCATCAGGAGAAACTTCCACTGTCCGGATGCCATGGAAAAGGTTTGAGGATATCCATCCCCCATTGCACAAACGGCCATGGGGTACTCAATGGTGTAAGTTCAGAGGCAGGTTGCCTTTGGATATTAGCATATCTTTGACACCGATCACACCTTCTGACATATTCGACGGAGTCGTGGTACATGGTAGACCAGTAATAGCCTTATCGGAGCAGTTTGTGGGATAAAGATCTGGCCCCCAGGTGACTTCCACAGACTCCCTCATGTACCTCCTTCAAGGCGAAGTCGGCTTCAGAAGATCGGAGATATTTCAGGAGGGGCAAAGAGTACGATCTCTTGTATAGCTTGCCTTCGTAAAGGATATATCGGGAGGCCTGGTTCTTAAGCTTCTGAGCTTCTTTTGCATCAGGAGGAAGAACTCCATCCTTGAGGTATACAACTAGTTGGTCGATCCAACTGGGTTCATGGCTGATCTCCATCACAAGCTGTGATTCTTTCGTACTTGGGAGCTTCAGAACTTCGAAGAGGACCTCCTTAGGCAGTTTAGCCGGAGCCAGTGTAGCCAACTTGGAGAGAAGGTCGGCCCTGGCATTTTTCGCTCTTGGGATCTGCCTGATGTCAAAGTTGCCGAAGGTAGGGATGATCTCCTTTACCTTTTTTAGATACTTGACCATACTGTCCTCCCGAGCTTCATAATTTTCGCTGACCTGTCCCATTACTAATTGAGAGTCACTATAGGCTTGAAGCCGATCTACTTCTAACTCTTTGACGATCCTTAGTCCTACAATCAGAGCTTCATATTCTGCTCCGTTATTTGTCGCAGGAAATCTGAAACGTAGCGCATACTCCATGATAATTCCATCTGGATTGACCAAGATTAGGCCCGTGCCTGTGCCTGACATGTTGGAGGAACCATCCACGTAAGGGCCCAAAAACCATCAGAGAGATCTGTTCTTTCTTCAGGGGAGTTCGGATGGAGCCCTGGGTTGTCGGCTTCATCTCATCCAAGTTCGGCCTCTTCCGGGATAGTGTATTGCACCATGAAGTCTGCTAATATCTGGACTTTTATCGTCGGTCGAGGTCGATAGTCGATGTCGAACTCCATGAGCTCGACTACCCATTTCGCCATCCTCCCAGAGGCATTCGCTCGATACAGAACTGCCTTGATCGGCTGGTCAGTGAGCAGTATTATGGTGTCCTTGAAAGTAAGGTCGGAGCCTCCGAGCTGTAATCAACAAGGCGTAAGTTAGTTTCTCTAACTTAGTATACCTGATTTTGGCATCTCTCAATATTCAGCTTATGTAGTAGATCGAACATTGAATTTTTGCTTCTTCCTTAATCAGAACTGCTGCAAGGGCCACAGGAGAGATCGCTAGGTACAGGAACAGCTCCTCTCCAGACTCGAGCTTTGCCAATAGTGGAGATGAGCCGATGTAGTTCTTCAGCTCTTCGAACGCTTGCTGACATTCAGTGGTCCAATAGAAGTTCTTCGACTGCTTGAAAGTCTGAAAGAAAGGTAGGCACTGCTCGGCCGATCTTGAGACGAAGCGATTTAGAGCCACTACTCTCTCAGTAAGGCGCTGAACTTCTTTTATTGACTTTGGGGTGGTCATTTTCTGGATGGCGCGAATCTTTTTCGGATTTGCTTCGATCCCGCACCCCGATACCATAAAGCCCAAAAGTTTTTTCGAGGTTACTCCAAAAGCACACTTGGCTGGGTTCAGCTTCACCTTATATTTTCGGAGGGTGCTGAAGGTCTCTCAATGTCGGCAACGTGGTTCATCAAGGATTTGCTTTTCACGAGCATATCGTCCATGTAGACCTCCATGTTACGGCCAATCTACTCTTTGAAGATCTTGTTTACCAGTCGTTGATAGGTCGCCCCTGTATTTTTGAGGCCAAAAGGCATGACCCTGTAATAATAAAGGCTATGGTTAGTAATAAAAGTAATTTTTTCTTCATCCTCTGGTGCCATCCTGATTTGATTGTAGCCGGAGAATGCATACATGAAAGTGAGAAGCTCGTGGCCCGAGGTTGCATCCACTAATTGGTCGATTCTAGGCAGAGGGTATTTGTCCTTCGGGCAGGCTTTATTCAGCTTTTTGAAGTCTATACACATCCTCCATTTACCGTTCGCCTTCTTAACTAGGACCATATTGGAAACTCCGCTCGGATAGTTGACCTCTCTGATGAATCCGACTTTCAAGAGTTTATCAACTTCCTCAGCTATTGCCATTTATCTTTCCGGTGCATGACTTCGAACTTTTTTCTTTGTCGGTCGGTGCTTAGGATCAACAGCCAGACGGTATTCCATAACTTTAGCATTGATCCCTAGCATGTCCGCCGAAGCCCAAGCAAAAACATCCACATTCTTTTGTAGAAAATTGATAAGCTGTGTCTGCACATCTTTCCCCAAGTTGAAGCCGATCTTCACCACGTGCTCTTCATTCCCATCATTCAAAGAAATTGAAACAAGATCTTCCATTGGCCCACCCAGCTCTTCAGTCAGGTCATCGTGGGTGTCCAGTCCGTCAACCGGACAGGGGTCAAGCTGACCACTTCTTTGTAGGGCGATGTTATAGCAATATCTTGCCAGGACTTGATCTCCTCTGACTTCTCTGACTCCCTGGCTAGTAGAAAATTTTAATTTCAAATGGTAGGTCGATACTACAGCTCGGAGGGCGTTGAGACCAGGTCGGTCGAGTATTGCATTGTAGGCGGACGGCGCCCTCACTATCAAAAAATCTACTAGCGCTCTAGATTGCTTCAGATATCGATCTACAACTACAGTCAAAGTTATTACTCCCTCCACTGGCACTGCATTGCTAGTAAACCCTACCAACAGGGAGCTAATCAGCCCTAACCGACCATCAGGGATGGACATTTTTAAGAATGCATCGTAAAATAAAATATCGATGGAGCTTCCACTATCAATAAGAATGCGGCGTACATCATAATCAGTAATATTTAAAGAAACTACAACCGCATCATTATGGGGGAATTAAATCTTTCGGGCATCTTCTTCAGTAAAGGTTATAGATCCTTCAGTTCTTTGCCGCTTGAGCGGTCCGATCGATCCACTGGCCGCTCCCCTCCAGGGCCCTCCAAAGATGGTGTTGATGATCATTTGAGAGAAAAAAAGGTCAGTACAGATGTCCTCACCATAAGTAGGGGGAGCATGGCGGAGCTCTTCGATCCGCCGATTCATCTTCTGGAGCTTTTGATCCGGGAGGTCCTCTCGACTGTGAGTCTCGAGGGTCTTCTGATAGAATGGAGGTAAGAACCCTCCGGGAGTGGAATCATGATCAGACTGAGGGCTCTCCACCCTCAGCTTTCCCTTTCCGGGGAAGACAGGATGACTGGCCCAAGTGTCCCGCCCTATTGTCGGATTTTGAAACTCCGATGATGCTCCTTCCAGCTGCACTAACACCTGCGGCTATTA